>NW_027646129.1:0-43000 GCF_951394435.1 Stenella coeruleoalba
GAAGATGAACAGGAATAGCGAGAACCAATGAGAGACTAGCTGGAGGTGTCTGGACGGGCAAATTTAACTCTCATTTCCCACCAGGAAGAGGAAATAACCAAAAGATCAGCGTGCCGTGCCGGAACCAGATTAGGGCCTGAAGCCATCCTGCGGTTTTGCGGCCAGCTCACAAGGAAGCAAGTTGAAGAAAGTAGCTCAGGGACACTGTAATTCACAAACCTGCAGAGTTATAAATGACAGCTATCGTCCAAAAATATACTGAAGTAAGGCTCCCAAAAGGACTTGAAAGCGGGGCAGAATTGCAGGAAACCGATTTCAGGAGGTAGACTGGAATTGCACTGAAAGCATAGGAAAAGAGGCAGAACGTCCACAATGATGCACTTGGCCAAAAAGGGCGTATGCGTTTTTTCCTGAATATATTCAGGAAAAAACGCATACGCCCTTTTTGGGCAACCAAGCAAGCTTGCAAAGGAAATCTGCACTACAATGAAGTCTCACTTCCCCCCGGTCAAAAGGGCCATCTGAAAAAAGTGTAAAATCCAGAAAGGCAGGACAGGCCATGGAGAACTGGGAGCCTTGTTATGCTGATGGGCGGGATGTAAATCGCCAACAGACACTCGGGAGAAGTGTATGGTGTTTCCTGAAACATCTAAAAAACAAAGCAACAGAGCCTAGGGCACTGCCACTTATGGTCCTATAGCTTAGGGAAATTAAAATCAAAAAGACACAGCCACCCCAAAGTTTGGGACGCCTCTGTTTACAAGAACCTCGTTTACCATACAAGTTCAACATCGCAGAAAGTGAAAAATGGATAAAGAAGTTTTGCTATTTACTTTCAAAGCAATATCACTCAGCAATGAAATCTATGTCATCAGGCCCTTAGCAGCACAATGAGTGGTTTCAGGTATGATGATTCTAACTGAAATAAGTCACACAGAAAAAGAAACATCATAAGATATCAGTAATACACGGAATGTAAACTTGGCTACACAGGAACTGAATTACAGAACAGAACAGGGTCTCAAATTTAGAAAACCAACTTATGCTTGCTTAAGGGGAAAGGTGAGTTGGGGTGCTGCATAAAACCAGAGATTGAAATGAGCACAGATAAAGTTACTTAAGCCAAATATGGAATAGACAAGAGCTACTCCTTGCTCAACGAAATGGACTCAACACCGCATATTAAACGCCTAAGAATGTACCTGACTAGTAAGTATCTTAAAACCTATGGATTGCTATGTCTCCGAAAGAGAATCAAGCGTGTGTACAGGGGCATAAATGCAGCAGTGATAGGACTGGAGAGGTTCCGTGAGCAAATGAAGACCCTTTGAAGTCATATTGCATGGTACCCATTCCACGGGTTTCAACCACCCAGGTTTAAGGTATTCTTCCTTCAGCTAAAACATGCATGTGGAACCTAGAGTATGATCAACCATGTGATCGGGAGACGTGTTCAAATATGTCTCAGTTTTCGTACCCTGGTACTCGGGTGCAACATTCCAGACGCTTTACTAACACTCTCCCGACTTGGAGAGTCAGTCCCTTTAACCTCCTGTTTGGCCCAGTTTGCAATTTCTGCGGAAGATGAACAGGAATAGCGAGAACCAATGAGAGACTAGCTGGAGGTGTCTGGACGGGCAAATTTAACTCTCATTTCCCACCAGGAAGAGGAAATAACCAAAGGCTCAGCGTGCCGTGCCGGAACCAGATTAGGGCCTGAAGCCATCCTGCGGTGTTGCAGCCACCTCACAAGAAAGCGAGTTCAAGAAAGGAGCTCTGGGGCACTGTAATGCACAAACCTGCAGAGTTATAAATGACAGCTATCGTCCAAAAATATACTGAAGTAAGGCTGCCAAGAGCACTTGAAAGCGGGGCAGAATTGCAGGAAACTGATTTCAGGAGGTAGACTGGAATTGCATTGAAAGCATAGGAAAAGAGGCAGAACGTCCACAATGATGCACTTGGCCAAAAAGGGCGTATGCGTTTTTTCCTGAATATATTCAGGAAAAAACGCATACGCCCTTTTTGGACAACCAAGTAAGCTTGCAAAGGAAATCTGCACTACAATGAAGTCTCACTTCCCCCCGGTCAAAAGGGCCATCTGAAAAAAAGTGTAAAATCCAGAAAGGCAGGACAGGCCATGGAGAACTGGGAGCCTTGTTATGCTGATGGGCGGGATGTAAATTGCCAACAGACACTCGGGAGAAGTGTATGGTGTTTCCTGAAACATCTAAAAAACAAAGCAACAGAGCCTAGGGCACTTCCACTTATGGTCCTATAGCTTAGGGAAATTAAAATCAAAAAGACACAGCCACCCCAAAGTTTGGGACGCCTCTGTTTACAAGAACCTCGTTTACCGTACAAGTTCAATATCACAGAAAGTGAAAAATGGATAAAGAACTTGTGGTACTTACGTACAATGCAGTATCACTCAGCAACGAAATCTATGTCATCAGGCCCGTAGCAGCATAATGAGTGGATTCAGGTACGATGATTCTAACTGAAATAAGTCACACAGAAAAAGAAACATCATAAGATATCACTAATACACGGAATGTAAACTTGGCTACACAGGAACTGAATTCCAAAACAGAACAGGGTCTCAAATTTAGAAAACCAACTTATGCTTGCTTAAGAGGAAAGGTGAGTTGGGGTGCTGCATAAAACCAGAGATTGAAATGAGCACAGATAAAGTTCCTTAAGCCAAATATGGAATAGACAAGAGCTACTCCTTGCTCAACGAAATGGACTCAACACCCCATATTAAACGCCTAAGAATGTACCTGACCAGTAACTATCTTAAAACCTATGGATTGCTATGTCTCCAAAAGAGAATCAAGCGTGTGTACAGGGGCATAAATGCAGCAGTGATAGGATTGCAGAGGTTCGGTGAGCAAATGAAGACCCTTTGAAGTCATATTGCATGGTACCCATTCCACGGCTTTCAACTACACAGGTTTAAGGTATTCTTCCTTCAGCTAAAACATGCATGTGGAACCTAGAGCATGGTCAACCATGTGATCAGGAGACGTGTTCAAATATGTCTCAGTTTTCGTACCCTGGTACTCGGGTGCAACATTCCAGACGCTTTACTAACACTCTCCCCACTTGGAGAGTCAGACCCTTTAACCTCCTGTTTGGCCCAGTTTGCAATTTCTGCGGAAGATGAACAGGAATAGGGAGAACCAATGAGAGACTAGCTGGAGGTGTCTGGACGGGCAAATTTAACTCTCATTTCCCACCAGGAAGAGGAAATAACCAAAGCCTCAGCGTGCCATGCTGGAACCAGATTAGGGCCTGAAGCCATCCTGCGGTGTTGCGGCCAGGTCACAAGAAAGCGAGTTGAAGAAAGGAGCTCAGGGGCACTGTAATTCACAAACCTGCAGAGTTATAAATGACAGCTATCGTCCAAAAATAGACTGAAGTAAGGCTGCCCAGAGGACTTGAAAGCAGGGCAGAATTGCAGGAAACCGATTTCAGGAGGTAGACTGGAATTGCATTGAAAGCATAGGAAAAGAGGCAGAACGTCCACAATGATGCACTTGGCCAGAAAGGGCGTATGCGTTTTTTCCTGAATATATTCAGGAAAAAACGCATACGCCCTTTTTGGGCAACCAAGCAAGCTTGCAAAGGAAATCTGCACTACAATGAAGTCTCACTTCCCCCCGGTCAAAAGGGCCATCTGAAAAAAGTGTAAAATCCAGAAAGGCAGGACAGGCCATGGAGAACTGGGAGCCTTGTTATGCTGATGGGCGGGATGTAAATTGCCAACAGACACTCGGGAGAAGTGTATGGTGTTTCCTGAAACATCTAAAAAACAAAGCAACAGAGCCTAGGGCACTTCCACTTATGGTCCTATAGCTTAGGGAAATTAAAATCAAAAAGACACAGCCACCCCAAAGTTTGGGACGCCTCTGTTTACAAGAACCTCGTTTACAGTACAAGTTCAACATCGCAGAAAGTGAAAAATGGATAAAGAACTTGTGGTATTTACTTACAAAGCAATATCACTCAGCAATGAAATCTATGTCATCAGGCCCGTAGCAGCATAATGAGTGGATTCAGGTACGATGATTCTAACTGAAATAAGTCACACAGAAAAAGAAACACCATAAGATATCCCTAATACACGGAATGTAAACTTGGCTACACAGGAACTGAATTCCAAAACAGAACAGGGTCTAAAATTTAGAAAACCAACTTATGCTTGCTTAAGGGGAAAGGTGAGTTGGGGTGCTGCATAAAACCAGAGATTGAAATGAGCACAGATAAAGTTCCTTAAGCCAAATATGGAATAGACAAGAGCTACTCCTTGCTCAACGAAATGGACTCAACACCCCATATTAAACGCCTAAGAATGTACCTGACTAGTAAGTATCTTAAAACCTATGAATTGCTATGTCTCCGAAAGAGAAGCAAGCGTGTGAACAGGGGCATAAACACAGCAGTGATAGGATTGGAGAGGTTCGGTGAGCAAATGAAGACCCTTTGAAGCCATATTGCATGGTACCCATTCCACGGGTTTCAACTACCCAGGTTTAAGGTATTCTTCCTTCAGCTAAAACATGCATGTGGAACCTAGAGTATGATCAACCATGTGATCGGGAGACGTGTTCAAATATGTCTCAGTTTTCCTCCCCTGGTACTCGGGTGCAACATTCCAGACGCTTTACTAACACTCTCCCCACTTGGAGAGTCAGTGCCTTTAACCTCCTGTTTGGCCCAGTTTGCAATTTCTGCGGAAGATGAACAGGAATAGCGAGAACCAATGAGAGACTAGCTGGAGGTGTCTGGACGGGCAAATTTAACTCTCATTTCCCACCAGGAACAGCAAATAACCAAAGGCTCAGCGTGCCGTGCCGGAACCAGATTAGGGCCTGAAGCCATCCTGCGGTGTTGCGGCCAGCTCACAAGAAAGCGAGTTGAAGAAAGGAGCTCAGGGGCACTGTAATTCACAAACCTGCAGAGTTATAAATGACAGCTATCGTCCAAAAATAGACTGAAGTAAGGCTGCCAAGAGGACTTGAAAGCGGGGCAGAATTGCAGGAAACCGATTTCAGGAGGTAGACTGGAATTGCATTGAAAGCATAGGAAAAGAGGCAGAACGTCCACAATGATGCACTTGGCTGAAAAGGGCGTATGCGTTTTTTCCTGAATATATTCAGGAAAAAACGCATACGCCCTTTTTGGCCAACCAAGCAAGCTTGCAAAGGAAATCTGCACTACAATGAAGTCTCACTTCTCCCCGGTCAAAAGGGCCATCTGAAAAAAGTGTAAAATCCAGAAAGGCAGGACAGGCCATGGAGAACTGGGAGCCTTGTTATGCTGATGGGCGGGATGTAAATTGCCAACAGACACTCGGGAGAAGTGTATGGTGTTTCGTGAAACATCTAAAATATAAAGCAATAGAGCCTAGGGCACTTCCACTCATGGTCCTACAGCTTAGGGAAATTAAAATCAAAAAGACACAGCCACCCCAAAGTTTGGAACGCATTTGTTTACAAGAACCTCGTTTACCATACAAGTTCCGTATCATGGAAAGTGAAAAATGGATAAAGAACATGTGGTACTTACGTACAATGCAGTATCTCTCAGCAATGAAATCTATGTCATCAGGCCCGTAGCAGCATAATGAGTGGATTCAGGTACGATGATTCTAACTGAAATAAGTCACACAGAAAAAGAAACACCATAAGATATCACTAATACACGGAATGAAAACTTAGCTACAGAAGAAGTGAATTCCAAAACAGAACAGGGTCTCAAATTTAGAAAACCAACTTATGCTTGCTTAAGGGGAAAGGTGAGTTGGGGTGCTGCATAAAACCAGAGATTGAAATGAGCACAGATAAAGTTCCTTAAGCCAAATATGGAATAGACAAGAGCTACTCCTTGCTCAACAGAATGGACTCAACACTCCATATTAAACGCCTAAGAATGTACCTGACTAGTAAGTATCTTAAAACCGATGGATTGCTATGTCTCCAAAAGAGAATCAAGCGTGTGTACAGGGGCATAAACGCAGCAGTGATAGGATTGGAGAGGTTCGGTGAGCAAATGAAGACCCTTTGAAGTCATATTGCATGGTACCCATTCCACGGGTCTCAACTCTCCAGGTTTAAGGTATTTTTCCTTCAGCTAAAACATGTATGTGGAACCCAGAGTATGATCAACCGTGTGATCGGGAGACGTGTTCAGATATGTCTCAGTTTTCCTCCCCTGGTACTCGGGTGCAACATTCCAGACGCTTTACTAACACTCTCCCGACTTGGAGAGTCAGTCCCTTTAACCTCCTGTTTAGCCCAGTTTGCACTTTCTGCGGAAGATGTACAGGAATAGGGACAACCAATGAGAGACTAGCTGGAGGTGTCTGGACGGGCAAATTTAACTCTCATATCCCACAAGGAAGAGGAATTAACCAAAGGCTCAGCGTGCCATGCCGGAACCAGATTAGGGCCTGAAGCCATCCTGCAGTGTTGCGGCCAGCTCACAAGAAAGTGAGTTGAAGAAAGGAGCTCAGGGGCACTGTAATTCACAAACCTACAGAATTATAAATGACAGTTATCGTCCAACAATATACTGAAGTAAGGCTGCCAAGAGGACTTGAAAGCGGGGAAGAATTGCAGGAAACCGATTTCAGGAGGTAGACTGGAATTGCATTGAAAGCATAGGAAAAGAGGCAGAGCGTCCACAATGATGCACTTGGCCAAAAAGTGCGTATGCGTTTTTTCCTGAATATATTCAGGAAAAAACGCATACGACCTTTTTGGCCAATCAAGCAAACTTGCAAAGGAAATCTGCACTACAATGAAGTCTCACTTCCCCCCAGTCAAAAGGGCCATGTGAAAAAAGTGTAAAATCCAGAAAGGCAGGACAGGCCATGGAGAACTGGGAGCCTTGTTATGCTGATGGGCGGGATGTAAATTGCCAACAGACACTCGGGAGAAGTGTATGGTGTTTCCTGAAACATCTAAAAAACAAAGCAACAGAGCCTAGGGCACTTCCACTTATGGTCCTATAGCTTAGGGAAATTAAAATCAAAAAGACACAGCCACCCCAAAGTTTGGGACGCCTCTGTTTACAAGAACCTCGTTTACCGTACAAGTTCAATATCACAGAAAGTGAAAAATGGATAAAGAACTTGTGGTACTTACGTACAATGCAGTATCACTCAGCAATGAAATCTATGTCATCAGGCCCGTAGCAGCATAATGAGTGGATTCAGGTACGATGATTCTAACTGAAATAAGTCACACAGAAAAAGAAACATCAAAAGTTATCACTAATACACGGAATGTAAACTTGGCTACACAGGAACTGAATTCCAAAACAGAACAGGGTCTCAAATTTAGAAAACCAACTTATGCTTGCTTAAGGGGAAAGGTGAGTTGGGGTGCTGCATAAAACCAGAGATTGAAATGAGCACAGATAAAGTTCCTTAAGCCAAATATGGAATAGACAAGAGCTACTCCTTGCTCAACGAAATGGACTCAACACCCCATATTAAACGCCTAAGAATGTACCTGACTAGTAAGTATCTTAAAACCTATGGATTGCTATGTCTCCAAAAGAGAATCAAGCGTGTGTACAGGGGCATAAACCCAGCAGTGATAGGATTGCAGAGGTTCGGTGAGCAAATGAAGACCCTTTGAAGTCATATTGCATGGTACCCATTACACGGGTCTCAACTCTCCAGGTTTAAGGTATTCTTCCTTCAGCTAAAACATGCATGTGGAGCCCAGAATATGATCAACCGTGTGAACGGGAGACGTGTTCAAATATGTCTCAGTTTTCCTCCCCTGGTACTCGGGTGCAACATTCCAGACGCTTTACTAACACTCTCCCCACTTGGAGAGTCAGCGCCTTTAACCTCCTGTTTGGCCCAGTTTGCAATTTCTGCGGAAGATGAACAGGAATAGCGAGAACCAATGAGAGACTAGCTGGAGGTGTCCGGACGGGCAAATTTAACTCTCATTTCCCATCAAGAAGAGGAATTAACCAAAGGCTCAGCATGCCGTGCCAGAACCAGATTAGGGCCTGAAGCCATCCTGCGGTGTTGCGGCCACGTCACAAGAAAGCGAGTTGAAGAAAGGAGCTCAGGGGCACTGTAATTCACAAACCTGCAGAGTTATAAATGACAGCTATCGTCCAAAAATATACTGAAGTAAGGCTGCCAATAGGATTTGAAAGCAGGGCAGAATTGCAGGAAACCGATTTCAGGAGGTAGACTGGAATTGCATTGAAAGCATAGGAAAAGAGGCAGAACGTCCACAATGATGCACTTGGCCAAAAAGGGCGTATGCGTTTTTTCCTGAATATATTCAGGAAAAAACGCATACGCCCTTTTTGGCCAACCAAGCAAGCTTGCAAAGGAAATCTGCACTACAATGAAGTCTCACTTCCCCCCGGTCAAAAGGGCCATCTAAAAAAGTGTAAAATCCAGAAAGGCAGGACAGGCCATGGAGAACTGGGAGCCTTGTTATGCTGATGGGCGGGATGTAAATTGCCAACAGACACTCAGGAGAAGTGTATGGTGTTTCCTGAAACATCTAAAAAACAAAGCAACAAAGCCTAGGGCACTTCCACTTACGGTCCTATAGCTTAGGGAAATTAAAATCAAAAAGACACAGCCACCCCAAAGTTTGGGACGCCTCTGTTTACAAGAACCTCATTTACCGTACAAGTTGAATATCACAGAAAGTGAAAAATGGATAAAGAACTTGTGGTACTTACGTACAATGCAGTATCACTCAGCAATGAAATCTATGTCATCAGGCCCGTAGCCGCATAATGAGTGGATTCAGGTACGATGATTCTAACTGAAATAAGTCACACAGAAAAAGAAACATCATAAGATATCACTAATACACGGAATGTAAACGTGGCTACACAGGAACTGAATTCCAAAACAGAACAGGGTCTCAAATTTAGAAAACCAACTTATGCTTGCTTAAGGGGAAAGGTGAGTTGGGGTGCTGCATAAAACCAGAGATTGAAATGAGCACAGATAAAGTTCCTTAAGCCAAATATAGAATAGACAAGAGCTACTCATTGCTCAACGAAATGGACTCAACACCGCATTTTAAACGCCTAAGTATGTACCTGACTAGTAAGTATCTTAAAACCTATGGATTGCTATGTCTCCGAAAGAGAATCAAGCATGTGTACAGGGGCATAAACCCAGCAGTGATAGGATTGGAGAGGTTCGGTGAGCAAATGAAGACCCTTTGAAGTCATATTGCATGGTACCCATTACACGGGTCTCAACTCTCCAGGTTTAAGGTATTCTTCCTTCAGCTACAACATGCATGTGGAACCCAGAGTATGATCAACCATGTGATCGGGAGACGTGTTCAAATATGTCTCAGTTTTCGTACCCTGGTACTCGGGTGCAACATTCCAGACGCTTTACTAACACTCTCCCCACTTGTAGAGTCAGTCCCTTTAACCTCCTGTTTGGCCCAGTTTGCAATTTCTGCGGAAGATGAACAGGAATAGCGAGAACCAATGAGAGACTAGCTGGAGGTGTCTGGACGGGCAAATTTAACTCTCATTTCCCACAAGGAAGAGGAATTAACCAAAGGCTCAGCGTGCCGTGCCGGAACCAGATTAGGGCCTGAAGACATCCTGCGGTGTTGCGGCCAGCTCAAAAGAAAGCAAGGTGAAGAAAGGATCTCAGGGGCACTGTAATTCACAAACCTGCAGAGTTATAAATGACAGCTATCGTCCAAAAATATACTGAAGTAAAGCTGTCAAGAGGACTTGAAAGCGGGGCAGAATTGCAGGAAACCGATTTCAGGAGGTAGACTGGAATTGCATTGAAAGCATAGGAAAAGAGGCAGAACGTCCACAATGATGCACTTGGCCAAAAAGGCGTATGCGTTTTTTCCTGAATATATTCAGGAAAAAACGCATACGCCCTTTTTAACCAACCAAGCAAGCTTGCAAAGGAAATCTGCAGTACAATGAAGTCTCACTTCTCCCCGGTCAAAAGGGCCATCTGAAAAAAGTGTAAAATCCAGAAAGGCAGGACAGGCCATGAACTGGGAGCCTTGTTATGCTGATGGGCGGGATGTAAATTGCCAACAGACACTGGGGAGAAGTGTATGGTGTTTCCTGAAACATCTAAAAAACAAAGCAACAGAGCCTAGGGCACTTCCACTTATGGTCCTATAGCTTAGGGAAATTAAAATCAAAAAGACACAGCCACCCCAAAGTTTGGGACGCCTCTGTTTACAAGAACCTCGTTTACCGTACAAGTTCAATATCACAGAAAGTGAAAAATGGATAAAGAACTTGTGGTACTTACGTACAATGCAGTATCACTCAGCAATGAAATCTATGTCATCAGGCCCGTAGCCGCATAATGAGTGGATTCAGGTACGATGATTCTAACTGAAATAAGTCACACAGAAAAAGAAACATCATATGATATCACTAATACACGGAATGTAAACTTGGCTACACAGGAACTGAATTCCAAAACAGAACAGGGTCTCAAATTTAGAAAACCAACTTATGCTTGCTTAAGGGGAAAGGTGAGTTGGGGTGCTGCATAAAACCAGAGATTGAAATGAGCACAGATAAAGTTCCTTAAGCCAAATATGGAATAGACAAGAGCTACTCCTTGCTCAATGAAATAGACTCAACACCCCATATTAAACGCCTAAGAATGTACCTGACTAGTAAGTATCTTAAAACCTATGGATTGCTATGTCTCCAAAAGAGAATCAAGCGTGTGTATAGGGGCATAAACGCAGCAGTGATAGGATTGGAGAGGTTCGGTGTGCAAATGAAGACCCTTTGAAGTCATATTGCGTGGTACCTATTACACGGGTCTCAACTCTCCAGGTTTAAGGTATTCTTCCTTCAGATAAAACATGCATGTGGAACCTAGAGTATGATCAACCATGTGATCAGGAGACGTGTTCAAATATGTCTCAGTTTTCGTACCCTGGTACTCGGGTGCAACATTCCAGACGCTTTACTAACACTCTCCCGACTTGGAGAGTCAGTCCCTTTAACCTCCTGTTTGGCCCAGTTTGCAATTTCTGCGGAAGATGAACAGGAATAGCGATAACCAATGAGAGACTAGCTGGAGGTGTCTGGATGGGAAAATTTAACTCTCATTTCCCACCAGGAAGACGAATTAACCAAAGGCTCAGCATGCCGTGTCGGAACCAGATTAGGGCCTGAAGCCATCCTGCGGTGTTGCGGCCAGCTCACAAGAAAGCGAGTTGAAGAAAGGAGCTCAGGGACACTGTAATGCACAAACCTGCAGAGTTATAAATGACAGCTATCGTCCAAAAATATACTGAAGTAAGGCTGCCAAGAGGACTTGAAAGCGGGGCAGAATTGCAGGAAACCTTTTCAGGAGGTAGACTGGAATTGCATTGAAAGCATAGGAAAAGAGGCAGAACGTCCACAATGATGCACTTGGCCAAAAAGGGCGTATGCGTTTTTTCCTGAATATATTCAGGAAAAAACGCATACGCCCTTTTTGGCCAACCAAGCAAACTTGCAAAGGAAATCTGCACTACAATGAAGTCTCACTTCCCCCCGGTCAAAAGGGCCATCTAAAAAAGTGTAAAATCCAGAAAGAAAGGACAGGCCATGGAGAACCGGGAGCCTTGTTATGCTGATGGGCGGGATGTAAATTCCCAACAGACACTCGGGAGAAGTGTATGGTGTTTCCTGAAACATCTAAAAAACAAAGCAACAGAGCCAAGGGCACTTCCACTTATGGTCCTATAGCTTAGGGAAATTAAAATCAAAAAGACACAGCCACCCCAAAGTTTGGGACGCCTGTTTACAAGAACCTCGTTTACCGTACAAGTTCAATATCACAGAAAGTGAAAAATGGATAAAGAACTTGCTGTACTTACGTACAATGCAGTATCACTCAGCAATGAAATCTATGTCATCAGGCCCGTAGCAGCATAATGAGTGGATTCAGGTACGATGATTCTAACTGAAATAAGTCACACAGAAAAAGAAACATCAAAAGTTATCACTAATACACGGAATGTAAACGTGGCTACACAGGAACTGAATTCCAAAACAGAACAGGGTCTCAAATTTAGAAAACCAACTTATGCTTGCTTAAGGGGAAAGGTGAGTTGGGGTGCTGCATAAAACCAGAGATTGAAATGAGCACAGATAAAGTTCCTTAAGCCAAATATGGAATAGACAAGAGCTACTCCTTGCTCAACGAAATGGACTCAACACCCCATATTAAACGCCTAAGAATGTACCTGACTAGTAAGTATCTTAAAACCTATGGATTGCTATGTCTCCAAAAGAGAATCAAGCATGTGTACAGGGGCATAAACGCAGCAGTGATAGGATTGCAGAGGTTCGGTGAGCAAATGAAGACCCTTTGAAGTCATATTGCATGGTACCCATTACATGGGTCTCAACTCTCCAGGTTTAAGGTATTCTTCCTTCAGCTAAAACATGCATGTGGAGCCCAGAATATGATCAACCGTGTGAACGGGAGACGTGTTCAAATATGTCTCAGTTTTCCTCCCCTGGAACTCGGGTGCAACATTCCAGACGCTTTACTAACACTCTCCCCACTTGGAGAGTCAGCGCCTTTAACCTCTTGTTTGGCCCAGTTTGCAATATCTGCGGAAGATGAACAGGAATAGCGAGAACCAATGAGAGACTACCTGGAGGTGTCTGGACGGGAAAATTTAACTCTCATTTCCCACCAGGAAGAGGAAATAACCAAAGCCTCAGCGTGCCATGCCGGAACCAGATTAGGGCCTGAAGCCATCCTGGGGTGTTGCGGCCAGGTCACAAGAAAGCGAGTTGAAGAAAGGAGCACAGGGGCACTGTAATGCACAAACCTGCAGAGTTATTAATGACAGCTATCGTCCAAAAATATACTGAACTAAGGCTGCCAAGAGGACTTGAAAGCGGGGCAGAATTGCAGGAAACCGATTTCAGGCGGTAGACTGGAATTACACTGAAAGCATAGGAAAAGAGGCAGAACGTCCACAATGATGCACTTGGCCAAAAAGGGCGTATGCGTTTTTTCCTGAATATATTCAGGAAAAAACGCATACGCTCTTTTTGGCCAACCAAGCAAACATGCAAAGAAATCTGCACTACAATGAAGTCTCACTTCCCCCCGGTCAAAAGGGCCATCTGAAAAAAGTGTAAAATCCAGAAAGGCAGGACAGGCCATGGAGAACTGGGAGCCTTGTTATGCTGATGGGCGGGATGTAAATTGCCAACAGACACTCGGGAGAAGTGTATGGTGTTTCCTGAAACATCTAAAAAACAAAGCAACAGAGCCTAGGGCACTTCCACTTATGGTCCTATAGCTTAGGGAAATTAAAATAAAAAAGACACAGCCACCCCAAGGTTTGGGATGCCTCTGTTTACAAGAACCTCGTTTACAGTACAAGTTCAACATCGCAGAAAGTGAAAAATGGATAAAGAAGTTGTGGTATTTACTTACAAAGCAATATCACTCAGCAATGAAATCTATGTCATCAGGCCCTTAGCAGCACAATGAGTGGATTCAGGTATGATGATTCTAACTGAAATAAGTCACACAGAAAAAGAAACATCATAAGATATCAGTAATACATGGAATGTAAACTTGGCTACACAGGAACTGAATTACAGAACAGAACACGGTCTCAAATTTAGAAAACCAACTTATGCTTGCTTAAGGGGAAAGGTGAGTTGGGGAGCTGCATAAAGCCAGAGATTGAAATGAGCACAGATAAAGTTCCTTAAGCCAAATATGGAAGAGACAAGAGCTACTCCTTGCTCAACGAAATGGACTCAACACCGCATATTAAACGCCTAAGAATGTACCTGACTAGTAAGTATCTTAAAACCTATGGATTGCTATGTCTCCGAAAGAGAATCAAGCATGTGTACAGGGGCATAAACGCAGCAGTGATAGGATTGGAGAGGTTCAGTGAGCAAATGAAGACCCTTTGAAGTCATATTGCATGGTACCCATTCCACGGGTTTCAACTACCCAGGTTTAAGGTATTCTTCCTTCAGCTAAAACATGCATGTGGAACCTAGAGTATGATCAACATGTGATCGGGAGACGTGTTCAAATATGTCTCAGTTTTCGTACCCTGGTACTCGGGTGCAACATTCCAGACGCTTTACTAACACTCTCCCGACTTGGAGAGTCAGTCCCTTTAACCTCCTGTTTGGCCCAGTTTGCAATTTCTGCGGAAGATGAACAGGAATAGCGAGAACCAATGAGAGACTAGCTGGAGGTGTCTGGACGGGCAAATTTAACTCTCATTTCCCACCAGGAAGAGGAAATAACCAAAGCCTCAGCGTGCCATGCCGGAACCAGATTAGGGCCTGAAGCCATCCTGGGGTGTTGCGGCCAGGTCACAAGAAAGCGAGTTGAAGAAAGGAGCTCAGGGGCACTGTAATTCACAAACTTGCAGAGTTATAAATGACAGCTATCGTCCAAAAATATACTGAAGTAAGGCTGCCAAGAGGACTTGAAAGCGGGACAGAATTGCAGGAAACCGATTTCAGGAGGTAGACTGGAATTGCATTGAAAGCATAGGAAAAGAGGCAGAACGTCCACAATGATGCACTTGGCCAAAAAGGGCGTATGCGTTTTTTCCTGAATATATTCAGGAAAAAACGCATACGCCCTTTTTGGCCAACCAAGCAAGCTTGCAAAGGAAATCTGCACTACAATGAAGTCTCACTTCCCCCCGGTCAAAAGGGCCATCTGAAAAAAGTGTAAAATCCAGAAAGGCAGGACAGGCCATGAACTGGGAGCCTTGTTATGCTGATGGGCGGGATGTAAATTGCCAACAGACACTCGGGAGAAGTGTATGGTGTTTCCTGAAACATCTAAAAAACAAAGCAACAGAGCCTAGGGCACTTCCACTTATGGTCCTATAGCTTAGGGAAATTAAAATAAAAAAGACACAGCCACCCCAAAGTTTGGGACGCCTCTGTTTACAAGAACCTCGTTTACAGTACAAGTTCAATATCACAGAAAGTGAAAAATGGATAAAGAAATTGTGGTACTTATGTACAATGCAGTATCACTCAGCAATGAAATCTATGTCATCAGGCCCGTAGCCGCATAATGAGTGGATTCAGGTACGATGATTCTAACTGAAATAAGTCACACAGAAAAAGAAACATCATAAGATATCACTAATACACGGAATGTAAACTTGGCTACACAGGAACTGAATTCCAAAACAGAACAGGGTCTCAAATTTAGAAAACCAACGTATGCTTGCTTAAGGGGAAAGGTGAGTTGGGGTGCTGCATAAAACCAGAGATTGAAATGAGCACAGATAAAGTTCCTTAAGCCAAATATGGAATAGACAAGAGCTACTCCTTGCTCAACGAAATGGACTCAAAACCCCATATTAAACGCCTAAGAATGTACCTGACTAGTAAGTATCTTAAAACCTATGGATTGCTATGTCTCCGAAAGAGAATCAAGCGTGTGTACAGGGGCATAAACGCAGCAGTGATAGGATTGGAGAGGTTCGGTGAGCAAATGAAGACCCTTTGAAGTCATATTGCATGGTACCCATTCCACGGGTCTCAACTCTCCAGGTTTAAGGTATTCTTCCTTCAGCTAAAACATGCATGTGGAACCCAGAGTATGATCAACCGTGTGAATGGGAGACGTGTTCAAATATGTCTCAGTTTTCCTCCCCTGGTACTCGGGTGCAACATTCCAGATGCTTTACTAACACTCTCCCCACTTGGAGAGTCAGTGCCTTTAACCTCCTGTTTGGCCCAGTTTGCAATTTCTGCGGAAGATGAACAGGAATAGCGAGAACCAATGAGACACTAGCTGGAGGTGTCTGGACGGGCAAATTTAACTCTCATTTCCCACCAGGAAGAGGAAATAACCAAAGGCTCAGCGTGCCATGCCGGAACCATATTAGGGCCTGAAGCCATCCTGCGGTGTTGCGGCCAGCTCAAAAGAAAGCGAGTTGAAGAAAGGAGCTCAGGGGCACTGTAATTCACAAACCTGCAGAGTTATAAATGACAGCTATCGTCCAAAAATAGACTGAAGTAAGGCTGCCAAGAGGACTTGAAAGCGGGGCAGAATTGCAGGAAACCGATTTCAGGAGGTAGACTGGAATTGCATTGAAAGCATAGGAAAAGAGGCAGAACGTCCACAATGATGCACTTGGCCAAAAAGGGCGTATGCGTTTTTTCCTGAATATATTCAGGAAAAAACGCATACGCCCTTTTTGGCCAACCAAGCAAGCTTGCAAAGGAAATCTGCACTACAATGAAGTCTCACTTCCCCCCGGTCAAAAGGGCCATCTGAAAAAAGTGTAAAATCCAGAAAGGCAGGAAAGGCCATGAACTGGGAGCCTTGTTATGCTGATGGGCGGGATGTAAATTGCCAACAGACACTCGGGAGAAGTGTATGGTGTTTCCTGAAACATCTAAAAAACAAAGCAACAGAGCCTAGGGCACTTCCACTTATGGTCCTATAGCTTAGGGAAATTAAAATCAAAAAGACACAGCCACCCCAAAGTTTGGGACGCCTCTGTTTACAAGAACCTCGTTTACCGTACAAGTTCAATATCACAGAAAGTGAAAAATGGATAAAGAACTTGTGGTACTTATGTACAATGCAGTATCACTCAGCAATGAAATCTATGTCATCAGGCCCGTAGCCGCATAATGAGTGGATTCAGGTACGATGATTCTAACTGAAATAAGTCACAGAGAAAAAGAAACATCATAAGATATCACTAATACACGGAATGTAAACTTGGCTACACAGGAACTGAATTCCAAAACAGAACAGGGTCTCAAATTTAGAAAACCAACTTATGCTTGCTTAAGGGGAAAGGTGAGTTGGGGTGCTGCATAAAACCAGAGATTGAAATGAGCACAGATAAAGTTCCTTAAGCCAAATATGGAATAGACAAGAGCTACTCCTTGCTCAACGAAATAGACTCAACACCCCATATTAAACGCCTAAGAATGTACCTGACTAGTAAGTATCTTAAAACCTATGGATTGCTATGTCTCCGAAAGAGAATCAAGCGTGTGTACAGGGGCATAAACGCAGCAGTGATAGGATTGGAGAGGTTCGGTGAGCAAATGAAGACCCTTTGAAGTCATATTGCATGGTACCCATTCCACGGGTCTCAACTCTCCAGGTTTAAGGTATTATTCCTTCAGCTAAAACATGCATGTGGAACCCAGAGTATGATCAACCGTGTGAATGGGAGACGTGTTCAAATATGTCTCAGTTTTCCTCCCCTGGTACTCGGGTGCAACATTCCAGATGCTTTACTAACACTCTCCCCACTTGAGGAGTCAGTGCCTTTAACCTCCTGTTTGGCCCAGTTTGCAATTTCTGCGGAAGAAGAACAGGAATAGCGAGAACCAATGAGACACTAGCTGGAGGTGTCTGGACGGGCAAATTTAACTCTCATTTCCCACCAGGAAGAGGAAATAACCAAAGGCTCAGCGTGCCGTGCCGGAACCATATTAGGGCCTGAAGCCATCCTGCGGTGTTGCGGCCAGCTCAAAAGAAAGCGAGTTGAAGAAAGGAGCTCAGGGGCACTGTAATTCACAAACCTGCAGAGTTATAAATGACAGCTATCGTCCAAAAATATACTGAAGTAAGGCTGCCAAGAGGACTTGAAAGCGGGGCAGAATTGCAGGAAACCGATTTCAGGAGGTAGACTGGAATTGCATTGAAAGCATAGGAAAAGAGGCAGAACGTCCACAATGATGCACTTGGCCAAAAAGGGCGTATGCGTTTTTTCCTGAATATATTCAGGAAAAAACGCATACGCCCTTTTTGGCCAACCAAGCAAGCTTGCAAAGGAAATCTGCACTACAATGAAGTCTCACTTCCCCCCGGTCAAAAGGGCCATCTGAAAAAAGTGTAAAATCCAGAAAGGCAGGACAGGCCATGAACTGGGAGCCTTGTTATGCTGATGGGCGGGATGTAAATTGCCAACAGACACTCGGGAGAAGTGTATGGTGTTTCCTGAAACATCTAAAAAACAAAGCAACAGAGCCTAGGGCACTTCCACTTATGGTCCTATAGCTTAGGGAAATTAAAATCAAAAAGACACAGCCACCCCAAAGTTTGGGACGCCTCTGTTTACAAGAACCTCGTTTACCGTACAAGTTCAATATCACAGAAAGTGAAAAATGGATAAGGAACTTGTGGTACTTATGTACAATGCAGTATCACTCAGCAATGAAATCTATGTCATCAGGCCCGTAGACGCATAATGAGTGGATTCAGGTACGATGATTCTAACTGAAATAAGTCACAGAGAAAAAGAAACATCATAATATATCACTAATACACGGAATGTAAACTTGGCTACACAGGAACTGAATTCCAAAACAGAACAGGGTCTCAAATTTAGAAAACCAACTTATGCTTGCTTAAGGGGAAAGGTGAGTTGGGGTGCTGCATAAAACCAGAGATTGAAATGAGCACAGATAAAGTTCCTTAAGCCAAATATGGAATAGACAAGAGCTACTCCTTGCTCAACGAAATAGACTCAACACCCCATATTAAACGCCTAAGAATGTACCTGACTAGTAAGTATCTTAAAACCTATGGATTGCTATGTCTCCAAAAGAGAATCAAGCATGTGTATAGGGGCATAAACGCAGCAGTGATAGGATTGGAGAGGTTCGGTGTGCAAATGAAGACCCTTTGAAGTCATATTGCGTGGTACCTATTACACGGGTCTCAACTCTCCAGGTTTAAGGTATTCTTCCTTCAGCTGAAACATGCATGTGGAACCTAGAGTATGATCAACCATGTGATCAGGAGACGTGTTCAAATATGTCTCAGTTTTCGTACCCTGGTACTCGGGTGCAACATTCCAGATGCTTTACTAACACTCTCCCGACTTGGAGAGTCAGGCCCTTTAACCTCCTGTTTGGCCCAGTTTGCAATTTCTGCGGAAGATGAACAGGAATAGCGAGAACCAATGAGAGACTAGCTGGAGGTGTCTGGACGGGCAAATTTAACTCTCATTTCCCACCAGGTAGAGGAATTAACCACAGGCTCAGTGTGCCGTGCCGGAACCAGATTAGGGCCTGAAGCCATCCTGCGGTGTTGCGGCCAGGTCACAAGAAAGCGAGTTGAAGAAAGGAGATCAGGGGCACTGTAATTCACAAACCTGCAGAGTTATAAATGACAGCTATCGTCCAAAAATAGACTGAAGTAAGGCTGCCAAGAGGACTTGAAAGCGGGGCAGAATTGCAGGAAACCGATTTCAGGAGATAGACTGGAATTGCATTGAAAGCATAGGGAAAGAGGCAGAGTGTCCACAATGATGCACTTGGCCAAAAAGGGCGTATGCGTTTTTTCCTGAATATATTCAGGAAAAAACGCATACGCCCTTTTTGGCCAACCAAGCAAACATGCAAAGAAATCTGCACTACAATGAAGTCTCACTTCCCCCCGGTCAAAAGGGCCATCTGAGAAAAGTGTAAAATCCAGAAAGGCAGGACAGGCCATGGAGAACTGGGAGCCTTGTTATGCTGATGGGCGGGATGTAAATTGCCAACAGACACTCGGGAGAAGTGTATGGTGTTTCCTGAAACATCTAAAAAACAAAGCAACAGAGCCTAGGGCACTTCCACTTATGGTCCTATAGCTTAGGGAAATTAAAATCAAAAAGACACAGCCACTCCAAAGTTTGGAATGGCTCTGTTTACAAGAACCTCGTTTACAGTACAAGTTCAATATCGCAGAAAGTGAAAAATGGATAAAGAACTTGTCGTATTTACTTACAAAGCAATATCACTCAGCAATGAAATCTATGTCATCAGGCCCTTAGCAGCACAATGAGTGGATTCAGGTATGATGATTCTAACTGAAATAAGTCACACAGAAAAAGAAACATCATAAGATATCAGTAATACACGGAATGTAAACTTGGCTACACAGGAACTGAATTCCAAAACAGAACAGGGTCTCAAATTTAGAAAACCAACTTATGCTTGCTTAAGGGGAAAGGTGAGTTGGGGTGCTGCATAAAACCAGAGATTGAAATGAGCACAGATAAAGTTCCTTAAGCCAAATATGGAAGAGACAAGAGCAACTCCTTGCTCAACGAAATGGACTCAACACCCCATATTAAACGCCTAAGAATGTACCTGACTAGTAAGTATCTTAAAACCTATGGATTGCTATGTCTCCGAAAGAGAATCAAGCATGTGTACAGGGGCATAAACGCAGCAGTGATAGGATTGGAGAGGTTCGGTGAGCAAATGAAGACCCTTTGAAGTCATATTGCATGGTACCCATTCCACGGGTCTCAACTCTCCAGGTTTAAGGTATTCTTCCTTCAGCTAAAACATGCATGTGGAACCCAGAGTATGATCAACCGTGTGATCGGGAGACGTGTTCAAATATGTCTCTGTTTTCATACCCTGGTACTCGGGTGCAACATTCCAGACGCTTTACTAACACTCTCCCGACTTGGACAGTCAGTGCCTTTAACCTCCTGTTTGGACCAGTTTGCAATTTCTGCGGAAGATGAACAGGAATAGGGAGAACCAATGAGAGACTAGCTGGAGGTGTCTGAACGGGCAAATTTAACTCTCATTTCCCACCAGGAAGAGGAATTAACCAAAGGCTCAGCGTGCCGTGCCGGAACCAGATTAGGGCCTGAAGCCATCCTGTGGTGTTGCGGCCAGCTCACAAGAAAGTGAGTTGAAGAAAGGAGCTCAGGGTCTCTGTAATTCACAAACCTGCAGAGTTATAAATGACAGCTATCGTCCAAAAATAGACTGAAGTAAGGCTGCCAAGAGGACTTGAAAGCGGGGCAGAATTGCAGGATACCGATTTCAGGAGGTAGACTGGAATTGCATTGAAAGCGTAGGAAAAGAGGCAGAACGTCCACAATGATGCCCTTGGCCAAAAGGGCATATGCGTTTTTTCCTGAATATATTCAGGAAAAAACGCATACGCCCTTTTTGGCCAACCAAGCAAGCTTGCAAAGGAAATCTGCACTACAATGAAGTCTCACTTCCCCCCGGTCAAAAGGGCCATCTGAAAAAAGTGTAAAATCCAGAAAGGCAGGACAGGCCATGGAGAACTGGGAGCCTTTTTATGCTGATGGGCGGGATGTAAATTGCCAACAGACACTCGGGAGAAGTGTATGGTGTTTCCTGAAACATCTAAAAAACAAAGCAACAGAGCCTAGTTCACTTCCACTTATGGTCCTATAGCTTAGGCAAATTAAAATCAAAAAGACACAGCCACCCCAAAGTTTGGGACGCCTCTGTTTACAAGAACCTCGTTTACCGTACAAATTCAATATCACAGAAAGTGAAAAATGGATAAAGAACTTGTGGTACTTACCTACAATGCAGTATCACTCAGCAATGAAATCTATGTCATCAGGCCCGTAGCAGCACAATGAGTGGATTCAGGTACGATGATTCTAACTGAAATAAGTCACACAGAAAAAGAAACATCAAAAGTTATCACTAATACACGGAATGTAAACTTGGCTACACAGGAACTGAATTCCAAAACAGAACAGGGTCTCAAATATAGAAAACCAACTTATGCTTGCTTAAGGGGAAAGGTGAGTTGGGGTGCTGCATAAAACCAGAGATTGAAATGAGCACAGATAAAGTTCCTTAAGCCAAATATGGAACAGACAAGAGCTACTCCTTGCTCAACGAAATGGACTCAACACCGCATATTAAACGCCTAAGAATGTACCTGACTAGTAAGTATCTTAAAACCTAGGGATTGCTATGTCTCCGAAAGAGAATCAAGCGTGTGTACTGGGGCATAAACGCAGCAGTGATAGGATTGGAGAGGTTCGGTGAGCAAATGAAGACCCTTTGAAGTCATATTGCATGGTACCCATTCCATGGGTCTCAACTCTCCAGGTTTAAGGTATTCTTCCTTCAGCTAAAACATGCATGTGGAACCCAGAGTATGATCAACCGTGTGATCGGGAGACGTGTTCAAATATGTCTCAGTTTTCATACCCTGGTACTCAGGTGCAACATTCCAGACGCTTTACTAACACTCTCCCGACTTGGACAGTCAGTGCCTTTAACCTCCTGTTTGGCCCAGTTTGCAATTTCTGCGGAAGATGAACAGGAATAGGGAGAACCAATGAGAGACTAGATGGAGGTGTCTGGACGGGCAAATTTAACTCTCATTTCACACCAGGATGAGGAATTAACCAAAGGCTCAGCGTGCCGTGCCGGAAATAGATTAGGGCCTGAAGCCATCCTGCGGTGTTGCGGCCAGCTCACAAGAAAGTGAGTTGAAGAAAGGAGCTCAGGGGCTCTGTAATTCACAAACCTGCAGAGTTATAAATGACAGCTATCGTCCAAAAATAGACTGAAGTAAGGCTGCCAAGAGGACTTGAAAGCGGGGCAGAATTGCAGGATACCGATTTCAGGAGGTAGACTGGAATTGCATTGAAAGCGTAGGAAAAGTGGCAGAACGTCCACAATGATGCACTTGGCCAAAAGGGCATATGCGTTTTTTTCTGAATATATTCAGGAAAAAACGCATACGCCCTTTTTGGCCAACCAAGCAAGCTTGCAAAGGAAATCTGCACTACAATGAAGTCTCACTTCCGCCCGGTCAAAAGGGCCATCAGAATAAAGTGTAAAATCCAGAAAGGCAGGACAGGCCATGGAGAACTGGGAGCCTTGTTATGCTGATGGGCGGGATGTAAATTGCCAACAGACACTCGGGAGAAGTGTATGGTGTTTCCTGAAACATCTAAAAAACAAAGCAACAGAGCCTAGGGCACTTCCACTTATGGTCCTATAGCTTAGGGAAATTAATATCAAAAAGACACAGCCACCCCAAAATTTGGGACGGCTCTTTTTACAGGAATCTCTTCTACGGCACAAGTTAAATATCCCAGAGAGCAAATAATGGATAAAGAAGTTGCGGTACTTCTGTACAACAGAATACCACTCAGCAATGAAATCTATGTCACCAGGCCCGTACCAGCATAATGAGTGGATTGAGGCACGATGATTCTAAGTGAAATAAGTCACACAGAAAAAGAAACATCATAAGGTATCACTAATACACGGAATGTGAACTTGGCTACACATGAACTGAATTACAAAACAGAACAGGGTCTCAAGTTTAGAAAACCAACTTATGCCTGCTTAAGGGGGAAGGTGAGTTGGGGTGCTGCATAAAAGCAGAGTTTGAAATTAGCACAGATACCGTTCCATAAGCCAAATATGTAATAGACAAGAGCTACCCCTTGCTCAACGAAATGGATTCAACAATGAGGTATCACCTCACACCTGGTAGAATAGGCATCATTGAAAATCTACAAACAAAAAATGCTGGAAAGGGTGTGGAGAAAAGGAACCCTCTTCCACTATTGTTGGGAATATAAATTGATACAGTCATTATGGAGAACAATATGGAATTTCTTAAGAAACTAACAATAGAATTACCATAGGATACAGCAATCCCAGTACTGGACATATACCCAGACAAAACCATAAATCAAAAAGAGTCATTCACCGCAATGTTCATTGCATCACTATTTACAATATCGAGGTAATGGAAGCAACCTAAATGCCCACAGACAGACGAATGCATAAAGCTGTGGTACATATATAAAATGGAATATTACTCAGCCATGAAAAGGAATGAAATTGGGTCATTTGTAGAGACGTCGATGGATCTAGAGACTGTCATACAGAGTGAAGTAAGTCAGAAAGAGAAAAACAAATCTTGTATATTCATGCATATATGTGGAACCTAGAAAAACTGTACAGATTAACCATTTTGCAAGGCATAAATAGAGCAACAGAGGTAGACAACAAACGTATGGACAACAAGGGGGGAAAGCTGTTGGGGGGTGGTGGTGGGAGGAGTTGAGAGACTGGGATTGGCATGTATACATTTATATGTATAAAATAGATAACCAATAAGAACCTGCTGTATAAAAATATAAAATAAAATTCAAAATTAAAAAGAAATAAAATTTAAAAAATAAAACAGAAAAAACAATTATTCCCTGCACATACATGTATTTATATGAATAAATTATTTCCATGCTTATATCTGTAAATACAAAAAAGAGGAATAAAATCTACCTTGAACCAAAAACGAAAAAGAGAAAAAAACCACAGAACCCACCAGTTCCACAGAGGAAAACCGTATCAGGGCACTTGCTCCAGTTGTAAACAATTCTGAAGTTGGTCAGTGGTGGGGAATCGTCTCCCATTCAGCCAGCAGCCCCCATGCAACAAGCGTCCTCATTGCAAAGCTGGGGCACCGTGCCGAGGCATCTGTGAGTAAACGTGAGCTGAGCCCCAGGCCAGTTGCTGCTGAACTATTCCCACCCGTCCCAGGTAAAACACCTGAATATATACAAGGACTTGAAAGCCTAGAGGAAGGGCCATAGAGCCACACGAGTGACAGCATGCCGGCCGACTTGGTGCCTGCAGGCCAGCCAGGATGGTCCTGGCCCTGGGTGCTCTTCTGGAAGATTTCCATTTCCCTGCCTGAGATACCCGTCCTGTCCCTGCCCCCACTGCTTTTTTCCTTCCTCACCTCTGCCCAGGGAGAAATTCCAGCAGCAGGTATGGGTGACACATCCTCTTCTTTAGCAGGTGGCAGCCTGGCAACTGCTGCAGAAAGTCCAGCAGAGCCCCACTCACACTGGGCCACCCACAAAGCCGTGGCCTCTCACTCCCTCCCACCAGCCCAGCCCCGAGACTGCTGACAGGGCAGAGAAAATGGCGTCAGGCACGGCTGCAGGGGCTCTTGCTGCCTGGAGTGGTATTTATATTGATCTCAACCCAGGCACACCTGGGGAGGGCTGGCCGGCACGGTAAGGCTGCCCAGGTCAGCCAATCATCACCCCTCAGGGGCTCACAGTTACAGAAAATGGAACTTGCTGAACCGGCCAGGTCCAAGGAACAGGTGTGGGCTCCTGAGAGTCAGGATAGACAAGGGGCTGCAGCTTTGGCTTGTTTTCTAATCATTTTATCTGGCCCATGAGTGGGAGACAACTTCAAGAAAACCCTCTCCTAATGAGAGGAACCCAGGAGTCAGGCAGAGGAGGGGTGGGTGGTGGTTGGAGACAGAGGCCTGGTGCCCCGGGTGCAGTGGAAGTCTCTGGAAGACCAGGTGGAGGGAGGCCTCACGGAGTGATGCCCAGGGTCACAGACCTGTCGCAGCTGCTGTTTGTTAGTTCAAGTCCTGCTCTGAGGTGCTCTGTGTCAGCTCTGAGCGACAGGTGAGCTGGGGGTGCTCTGCAATGAGGGCTATGTGCACGGTTCCTGTGTGCCCAGCCCTGCCACGGTACCTGCAAGGGTAGCTCTGTATCCTGGGAGGGGCCTGACCACGAGAGCCCCGTGGGCTGGGGTGGGGGTGGGGTACCTGCCCAGGTGAGCTCCATATTCTGGGATTGGTCTGACCACGAGAGCCCCATGGGCTGCTGGGGACCTGGTAAAGGATGTCAGGACAGTCAGTGAAGCCACCGAGGATATACCTCCAGTTGCTCCTAATTCCTACACCCTGCTGGTCATTCTACCAACCACCAGGACATGGTATTCTGTATTAGTCTTCAATGATGCCTTCTTTTGTATTCCATTAGTCCCAGAGTCACAAGAAATTTTGGCTTGTGAGTGGCAGGACTCAACATACAACTAAAACAATACTTCCGGGCCGTCTGGCCCCAAGGGTGCAAAAATTCCCACACCATCTTTGGGGAAAGCTTAGCTAAAGACCTAAAAGTTCTACCTCTGGAAAAGGAAACCCTCCTTCAATATGCAGACGACATTCTGATCACCAGCCCTACTAAGGAGGCCTCTGAACTACCAAGCCAATAAAGGATAGAAGTTGTCCAAGAAAAAGCTCAAATATCACAGACTGCGGTGACCTGCCTGGGCTTCATTCTCACAGAAGGTCAGAGAAGCCCATCCCAGGAAAGGGAAGAAACCATTTTCAGCCTTACCCCTTTCTAAAACTAGAAGACAGCTTAGGGGTTCCTGGGGAGGCCAGGGTTTGCTGCTTCTGGATCCCTAACTACAGTCTACTAGCTGGACCTCTATATGAAACACTGAAAGGAAAAGATGATGATCCTTTTGAATAGAATCCAGAAGTGGCCTTTCAAGAATGGAAAGAGCAGTCAATTCAGACCCTTGCCCTGGAACTCCCTAATTTAGCTAAACCCTTTGACCTTTACATTCCCGGTGAAAGGTGAATCGCCATTGGAGAATTAGTGCAAAAACTGGGACCACTTGAAATGGAACAATGCAAGAATGCCATCCAGGTAGGATAAACTACGGTCACTAAGGGGCTTGGCCCACTGCCACATCTGGCCAAGATACTGGCGGTATCTAAAAACCTGGAAATCAGCAGCCCAAAAGGCCACCTCCCTCCTAAGGGAAAAGGACCCCACGTGGTGATCCTAACCACCAACCATGCCCTGAAGTTGCAGGGTTCGCTCCGTGGGCACACCGACCTCGAGTGAGGAGGCCCTCCAACTCCAACATCCAGAGAGATAACCGGGGGCAACAGGGCACCATGACGACTCGTGTGAACATCACTTGACCTGGAGTTTCTCTCATAAAACAACAAGAGTGTGTCCCAAAAGAGTAGACTACTGCTTGCAGGACTTACTGCACCCAGAGGGGAGCTAATAATCTTGGCGGGGGAACAGTATACCACACTGTCACCATAGAAAAGCCTACAGACACCGTGATGATGGTGGCCAATAAGACCGGCTGGACTCCTGTTTACTTCAAAAGGCTGTTGACTCAGTAGCCATCATGGTCCTTGGTCACCACTGACCCTGGACTGTCTGGGAGTTGAGCGGGCAGGGCTCTGACACCTGGTGCTGTTTGTACGTTAATTCAGGGGCCTAATTGAAGAAAGCGCAGACTACTGGTCAGAGCATCTAGGCTGGCAGAGACGGTCAGCCTAAGGTGGCCGAACAAATGTGGGGCGGGGTGAAACCGGCCCCCACAGCGTCTCTGCACATCTCTTTCCTGGACCCTTAAAGGTCATTAGAATCTATAACACTTCCAATGCTGGTGCTCAGGTGGACGAGCAGGGAGGCAGGGGTCCTGGGGACAATCAACGTCACCGGGAGGCTGCTGGGGAGAAGCTCTGACCCTCGCCCCAGGGTATGAGGGCTCCCAACTCAGCACTCAGCAGTTACAGAAGAAGGGTCTGCACCCTCAGCACTCCAAGAATGAGGAACGGGACAAAAGGCAGAGGAGGGGTTTGTCCCCAGCAAAGCCCATTAAAAATCCCTGGGAGATAAAAATAGAATCTGGGCAATAAAGTCAAGTCTAACCTTTTTTATCCTTTGTGCTTTGTCTAATTTCACGTGCTCCTAGGGTCCCGCATGCAGAGGTTCCACACCCGGCACTTCAGACCAGATTTCCTAGTGCAGAATGGCTGGGTCGACACCTCAGCTCCTGGGGCCCAGTGCAGACTCCACGATATAGAGCCTGAGCTACAGCCAACCCGGCCCTCGAGAGCTCCGCCGCCTCCCTCCCTCCCACTGACTCTGACAGGATCTCTACACAGCAGCCCAGCCCACAGCCCACGGGGTAGTGCATGCTCTCACCTCTCCATTCTCTGATCAAAATATAAAGTTTCCTTTGCTTGTGAACCAAACTCAGTCTCGATCTGTTGGCCCCAATGACACTGGGCAGGGGTCACTTGTTGGGGTCCACTCTGGAGGATCAGTAACAGAAATTGAGACTATTGTAACCTCAATGAACAGATGTGTGAGCCAAACTGTAGTTAACATAGAACAGTGTATAAGGCTCGGGTAAAATAAGATGTTTTTAACACTTCCATTTGATATTTCCATCACTTTTTATAAGCAAGTTCAGTGAAAAGGTTTGTCTTATTTGTCAGGTCAATATTAGAGAAACGAAGTGATTTCTTTCCAAGGATGTACAGCTAATAATCTTGGTTAAACCTTCAGTCTTGTTTTAAATGCTTTTCCATTGAAAATGATACCTCTCTTTCAGCTCCCCCATTTCTGAGAAGTATAAAATCTTATAATTTATTATTACCAAAGGGGAAAGGTGGGAGGAGGGATAAATTAACAGTTTGGAATGAACACATACACACTGCTATGTATAAAATAGATCATCAACAAGGAACTACTGTATAGCACAGGGAACTACACTCAACATTTTGCAATAACCTATAAGGGGAAATAATCTGAAAAAGAATAGATATTTTTATTGACATCATCTATCAATGACAGTTAAAGTGTAGCCTAAGGGAAGCTGGTGGTGAGTGCTTCTGACCCTGAAGACTTCAATCATCTAAAGTTTGGACTCTGCCTACTTCCCAAGGCCCTTAATGAACATATGTGTAGCCGTAGCTTAAAAAATTCCCCAGTTTGGGTTTCGGGGAGACACTGATTTTGAAAAAGCCCTGGTGTTCTCCTTACATGAATGGGACTCTTCCTACTGCTAAAACATGTCTGTCACACCCAGAGGATGGTATACCGTCTGATCGGGAAGAGTTTGGAAAAGGCATCTCATCTCCTCATCTCCTGGTGCTCGGGTTCACCCCTCCAGCGTCTTTACTAACAGTCTCCCCACTTGGAGATGTCAGCACTGTCAACATCCTGTTGCGTACAGTTTGGAATTTGTCCAGAGGATGAAGCGGAAGGATGAGGAACAATGAGAGACAAGTCCTAGGTGTTCAGACAGGCACATGTCACTCTAATTTCCAATCAGGAAGACGAATTGACCAAAGGCTAGGGTTGCCCATGGAAACAGTATAGGGCTTGAGGAAATCCCGCTGCTTTGTGGCCAGTTCCCATAAACACGAGTTGAACAATGGAACTCAGGGGCAGTAAAATTCACGAAACTGCAGAGTTGAAAATATCCATCACTGAAAAATGTCTTGAGGAAAGTCAGAGAAAAGGACTTGTAAGCAAGGGAGAATGGCAGGAAAGGGATTTCAGGAGGTAGAAAGGACTCGCCATTAAGCACAAGAAAAGGAGCTGAACATTGCCAACATTGCAGTTGGCCAAAAAGGGTGTATGCGTTCTTTTCTGTATATATTCAAGAAAAGGGCATACACTTTTTTAGCCAACCAAACAGGTGGGCACTGGAAGTCAATACTACAAAAGATATCACTTCGCATCAGTCAGAAGAGCCATCCTCATAAAGCGTAAACAACAGAAATGCAGGACAGGGCAACGAGAAGAGGGAGCCCTGTGAGACTTATAGTGGAAATGTATATTGCCAACGGCCATTCTGGAGAAGTGTATTGTGTTTACTAAAGCATCTAAAAAATGAGCTACAGAGCATAGGGCACTTGCACTCATGGGCGTATATCTTGGGAAAAACAAAAATCGAGAGGACACAGGCACCCCAATGTTTACCCCCTCTCTGTTTAAAAGATCCTCGACTAGGATATAACTTAAATGTCTCTGGAGGGAAAAAATGGATAGAGATGTGGTACTTAGGTAGAGTGGAATATTATTCAGCCTGGAAATCAATGAAATATGGCCAGTTGTAACAACTCCGGAGGAGTTACGTATGATCATTCTAAGTGACAGAATTCAAAAAGAAAAAGACACATATCATAAGATATCACTTAAAGGTGGAATCCAAAATGGCTACACATGAAATAAATTACAAAACAAAAACATAGTCAAATATGTAGAAAACACGCATAAGGCTGCTAAACGGGAAAGGTGGGGAGGGGTGAGGCATCATCCAGGAGGTTGAAATTAGCAAAGATACCATTCCAAATACCAAACTGATAATCAACAAGGCCTACACGGTAGCTAAAAGAACTGCACTCAGCACACTCAAGTCACCGGAAAAGAATATATACGACTGGTAAGAATCTGAAAAAGAATTTATTGATGTCTCTCTGTACGTGAATCAAGTGGATGTACAGCAGCAAGAAACAGAGCTTTGAAAATCAGCTGTAACCAATATAGTAATAAATTGAAAAAAATAAACGACAGAGAGACAGAGAAAACCTCTTACAACTTTTCCTCAGGGACGGTGATGCAACATGGATTGAACACATCTAGACCCACAGCAGGATGAGACATAAGGCTGGAAACTGTTTGCGCTAAGAGAAATGTGAGGTTGGGTGAGGAAATGCACACCCTTTAAAGTAATACTACCTGGTACCCATTCAATGGGTCCCAAATCTGCAGGTTCAAGGGATCTTCCTACAGCTAAAACATGCATGGAAAACCCAGAGGACTGTACACCATGTGATCGGGAGATGTGTCTAAAATGCACCTCATTTATCCTCTCCTGGTGCTCCTGTTCACCATTCCAGCCACGCTACTTAGAATCTCCCCACTTGGAGAATCAGCACATTTAAACTTCTGTTTCACACATTTTGCAAATTGTGAGGAGGATGAACGGGAAGAGGGGGAACCAATGAGAGAAGAGTTGTAGGGGTTTGGACGGGCACATATCACTCTAATTTCCCATTAAGAATAAGAATTAAAGGAAGGCTCAGCCTGCCTCGCCGGAGCCAAAATAGGGCCTGAAGCAATCCTGCGGGTTTGAGGCCAGCTCACAAAAGAGCAACTTAAAAAATGGAGCTCAGGGTCACTGCAATTCACAAACCTGCAGAGTTATAAATGAAAACTAACGTCCAAAAATATGTTGAGGTAAGGCAAAGAAGAGGATCTGAATGCAAGACAGAATTGCAAGAAAGAGATTTCAAGAGATAGATTGGACTCGTCTTTAACGCACATGAAAAGCGGCAGAATTTCGACAATGATGCAGTTGGCCCAAAAGGGCGTATGCGTTTTTTCCTGATTATATCCAGGAAAAAACGCATACGCACTTTATGGGCAACGAAGCAAGCAAGCAATGCAAATGTGCACAACAAAGAAGTCTCACTTCCCACCGGTCAAAAGGGCCATCCTAAAAAATTGTAAAAACCAGAAATGCAGGACAGGCCATGGAGAACAGGGAGCCTTTATACGCTGATGGGCAGTGTGTGAACTGCCGAGAGCCACTCTGGAGAAGTGTATGGTGGTTCCTAAATCATCTAAAAAACAGAGCTACAGAGCATAGGACACTTCCAATCATGGGAGTATATCTAGGGAAGTCTAAAAATCAACAAGACACAAGCACACCACAGTTTAGGGCTACTCTGTTTACAAGAACCTCAACTTCAGTACACCTTAAATATCCCAGGAAAGAGAACAATGGATAAAGAAGATGTGGTACTTATGTACAATGGAATATCTCTTCACCATGAAATCAATGTAATAAGGCTAGTAGAAGGATAAAGAGTGGATTTAGGTCCGATAATACTACTTGAAATAAGTCAAACAGAAAAAGAAACATATCATAAGATATCACTTATAGAGGGAGGGTAAATATGGCTGCACAAGAAATGAATTACAGAACAGAACAGTGTCTCACATTTAGAAAACACACTTATGTCAGCTTAAGGGGAAAGGAGAGGTGGGGTGATGCATAAAACCAGAGTTTGAAATTAGCACAGATACCGTTCAATAAACCAAATAGGTATTAGACAAGATCTACACCTTGCTCAATGAACAGGCCTCAACACACCCTATACACCGCAGAGAAATATATCTGAGGAATAAGAATCTTAAAACCCATGTATTGATATATCTCCATAAGGGAATCAAGTGTGTGCAGAGCGGCACAAACACAGCAGTGAAAAGGAGCTAAACCCCATTATAGAAATAAATTTTAAAAACAAAACGCTGAAACAATGAAAGAGAGAAAAATTCTTACAAAATTCGCTCAGGGGCTGTGATGCAACCTGGATTGACCACATATAAACCCACAGCTGGATAAGACATAAGGCTGGACACTTGGGGCTGACAGGATTGGTGAGCTTTGGTGAGCAACTGCCGAAAGTTTAATGCAATACTTCATGCTACTCAGTCCAAGGGTCCCAACACTCCAGGTTGAAGGGAATCTTCCTACAGCTAAACCATGCTTGGGAAACCCAGCGACTGGTATACCATATGATCGGGAAAGGTTTCTAAAACGCACCTCATTTTTCCTCTCCTGGGGCTCCGGATCGACATTCCAGCCGCTTTACTAACAACATCCCCACATGGAGTCAATGCCTTTAAGTTCTGGTATCGCACAGTCTGCAGTTAGTGCAGAGGATGAATGGGAATAGGGGGAACCAGTGAGAAACTAGCTGTAGCGGTTTCAATGGGCACATGTCACTCTAATATCACATCAGTAAGAAGAATTAACCAAAGGCACAGCAAGGTGCCCCAGAAGAAAAATAGGGCTTCAAGGAATCCTGTGGTTACGGGGCAAGACCACAAAAATAAGAGCTAAAAAATGGAGCTAAGGGCCACTGCAATTCAAAATCCTGCAGAGTTATAAAGGCCAACTATTTTTAAAAAATATATTTAGGTAAGGCTATGAAGAGGCATTGAAAGCAAGGCAGAACTGCAGGAAACCGATTTCAGGAGGTAGACTGGAATTGCATTGAAAACATATGAAGAGAGTCAGAAACTCGACAATGATGCACTTGGCCAAAAAGGGCGTATGCGTTTTTTCCTGAATATATTCAGGAAAAAACGCATACGCCCTTTTTGGCCAACCAAGCAAGCTTGCAAAGGAAATCTGCACTACAATGAAGTCTCACTTCCACCTGGTCAAAAGGGCCATCTGAAAAAAGTGTAAAATCCAGAAAGGCAGGACAGGCCATGGAGAACTGGGAGCCTTGTTATGCTGATGGGCGGGATGTAAATCGCCAACAGACACTCGGGAGAAGTGTATGGTGTTTCCTGAAACATCTAAAAAACAAAGCAAAAGCGCCTAGGGCACTTCCACTTATGGTCCTATAGCTTAGGGAAATTAAAATCAAAAAGACACAGCCACACCAAAGTTTGGGACGCCTCTGTTTACAAGAACCTCGTTTACCGTACAAGTTCAATATCACAGAAAGTGAAAAATGGATAAAAAACTTGTGGTATTTACTTACAAAGCAATATCACTCAGCAATGAAATCTGTGTCATCAGGCCCTTAGCATCACAATGAGTGGATTCAGGTATGATGATTCTAACTGAAATAAGTCACACAGAAAAAGAAACATCATAAGATATCAGTAATACACGGAATGTAAACTTGGCTACAAGGGAACTGAATTAAAGAACAGAACAGGGTCTCAAATTTAGAAAACCAACTTATGCTTGCTTAAGGGGAAAGGTGAGTTGGGGTGCTGCATAAAACCAGAGATTGAAATGAGCACAGATAAAGTTCCTTAAGCCAAATATGGAATAGACAAGAGCTACTCCTTGCTCAACGAAATGGACTCAACACCGCATATTAAACGCCTAAGAATGTACCTGACTACTAAGTATCTTAAAACCTATGGATTGCTATGTCTCCGAAAGAGAATCAAGCATGTGTACAGGGGCATAAACGCAGCAGTGATAGGATTGGAGAGGTTCGGTGAGCAAATGAAGACCCTTTGAAGTCATATTGCATGGTACCCATTCCACGGGTTTCAACTACCCAGGTTTAAGGTATTCTTCCTTCAGCTAAAACATGCATGTGGAACCCAGAGTATGATCAACCATGTGATCGGGAGACGTGTTCAAATATGTCTCAGTTTTCGTACCCTGGTACTCGGGTGCAACATTCCAGACGCTTTACTAACACTCTCCCGACTTGGAGAGTCAGTCCCTTTAAACTCCTGTTTGGCCCAGTTTGCAATTTCTGCGGAAAATGAACAGGAATAGCGAGAACCAATGAGAGACTAGCTGGAGGTATCTGGACGGGCAAATTTAACTATCATTTCCCACCAGGAAGAGGAATTAACCAAAGGCTCAGCGTGCCGTGCCGGAACCAGATTAGGGCCTGAAGGCATCCTGCGGTGTTGCGGCCAGGTCACAAGAAAGCGAGTTGAAGAAAGGAGCTCAGGGGCACTGTAATTCACAAACCTGCAGAGTTATAAATGACAGCTATCGTCCAAAAATATACTGAAGTAAGGCTGCCAAGAGGACTTGAAAGCGGGGCAGAATTGCAGGAAACCGATTTCAGGAGGTAGACTGGAATTGCATTGAAAGCATAGGAAAAGAGGCAGAACGTCCACAATGATGCACTTGGCCAAAAAGGGCGTATGCGTTTTTTCCTGAATATATTCAGGAAAAAACGCATACGCCCTTTTTGGCCAACCAAGCAAGCTTGCAAAGGAAATCTGCACTACAATGAAGTCTCACTTCCCCCCGGTCAAAAGGGCCATCTGAAAAAAGTGTAAAATCCAGAAAGGCAGGACAGGCCATGGAGTACTGGGAGCCTTATTATGCTGAAGGGCGGGATGTAAATTGCCAACAACCACTGGGGAGAAGTGTATGGTGTTTCCTGAAACATCTAAAAAACAAAGCAATAGAGCCTAGAGCACTTCCACTTATGGTCCTATAGCTTAGGGAATTTAAAATCAAAAAGACACAGCCACCCCAATGTTTGGAACGGCTGTGTTTACAAGAACCTCATTTACAGTACAAGTTCAACATCGCAGAAAGTGAAAAATGGATAAAAAAGTTGTGGTATTTACTTACAAAGCAATATCACTCAGCAATGAAATCTATGTCATCAGGCCCTTAGCAGCACAATGAGTGGATTCAGGTATGATGATTCTAACTGAAATAAGTCACACAGAAAAAGAAACATCATAAGATATCAGTAATACACGGAATGTAAACTTGGCTACACAGGAACTGAATGACAGAACAGAACAGGGTCTCAAATTTAGAAAACCAACTTATGCTTGCTTAAGGGGAAAGGTGAGTTGGGGTGCTGCATAAAACCAGAGATTGAAATGAGCACAGATAAAGTTCCTTAAGCCAAATATGGAATAGACAAGAGCTACTCCTTGCTCAACGAAATGGACTCAACACCGCATATTAAACGCCTAAGAATGTACCTGACTAGTAAGTATCTTAAAACCTATGGATTGCTATGTCTCCGAAAGAGAATCAAGCATGTGTACAGGGGCATAAACGCAGCAGTGATAGGATTGGAGAGGTTTGGTGAGCAAATGAAGACCCTTTGAAGTCATATTGCATGGTACCCATTCCACGGGTTTCAACTACCCAGGTTAGGTATTCTTCCTTCAGCTAAAACATGCATGTGGAACCCAGAGTATGATCAACCATGTGATCGGGAGACGTGTTCAAATATGTCTCAGTTTTCCTCCCCTGGTACTCGGGTGCAACATTCCAGACGCTTTACTAACACTCTCCCGACTTGGAGAGTCAGTCCCTTTAACCTCCTGTTTGGCCCAGTTTGCAATTTCTGCGGAAGATGAACAGGAATAGCGAGAACCAATGAGAGGCTAGCTGGAGGTGTCTGGACGGGCAAATTTAACTCTCATTTCCCACCAGGAAGAGGAATTAACCAAAGGCTCAGCGTGCCGTGCCGGAAACAGATTAGGGCCTGAAGCCATCCTGTGGTGTTGCGGCCAGGTCACAAGAAAGCGAGTTGAAGAAAGGAGCTCAGGGGCACTGTAATTCACAAACCTGCAGAGTTATAAATGACAGCTATCGTCCAAAAATATACTGAAGTAAGGCTGCCAAGAGGACTTGAAAGCGGGGCAGAATTGCAGGAAACCGATTTCAGGAGGTAGACTGGAATTGCATTGAAAGCATAGGAAAAGAGGCAGAACGTCCACAATGATGCACTTGGCCAAAAAGGGCGTATGCGTTTTTTCCTGAATATATTCAGGAAAAAACGCATACGCACTTTTTGGCCAACCAAGCAAGCTTGCAAAGGAAATCTGCACTACAATGAAGTCTCACTTCCCCCCGGTCAAAAGGGCCATCTGAAAAAAGTGTAAAATCCAGAAAGGCAGGACAGGCCATGGAGAACTGGGAGCCTTGTTATGCTGATGGGCGGGATATAAATTGCCAACAACCACTTGGGAGAAGTGTATGGTGTTTCCTGAAACATCTAAAAAGCAAAGCAACAGAGCCTAGGGCACTTCCACTTATGGTCCTATAACTTAGGGAATTTAAAATAAAAAAGACACAGCCACCCCAAAGTTTGGAACGGCTCTGTTTACAAGAACCTCATTTACAGTACAAATTCAACATCGCAGAAAGTGAAAAATGGATATAAAAGTTGTGGTATTTACTTACAAAGCAATATCACTCAGCAATGAAATCTATGTCATCAGGCCCTTAGCAGCACAATGAGTGGATTCAGGTATGATGATTCTAACTGAAATAAGTCACACAGAAAAAGAAACATCATAAGATATCAGTAATACACGGAATGTAAACTTGGCTACACAGGAACTGAATTATAGAACAGAACAGGGTCTCAAATTTAGAAAACCAACTTATGCTTGCTTAAGGGTAAAGGTGAGTTGGGGTGCTGCATAAAACCAGAGATTGAAATGAGCACAGATAAAGTTCCTTAAGCCAAATATGGAATAGACAAGAGCTACTCCTTGCTCAACGAAATGGACTCAACACCGCATATTAAACGCCTAAGAATGTACCTGACTAGTAAGTATCTTAAAACCTATGGATTGCTATGTCTCCGAAAGAGAATCAAGCATGTGTACAGGGGCATAAACGCAGCAGTGATAGGATTGGAGAGGTTCGGTGAGCAAATGAAGACCCTTTGAAGTCATATTGCATGGTGCCCATTCCACAGGTTTCAACTACCCAGGTTTTAGGTATTCTTCCTTCAGCTAAAACATGCATGTGGAACCCAGAGTATGATCAACCATGTGATCGGGAGACGTGTTCAAATATGTCTCAGTTTTCCTCCCCTGGTACTCGGGTGCAACATTCCAGACGCTTTACTAACACTCTCCCCACTTGGAGAGTCAGCGCCTTTAACCTCCTGTTTGGCCCAGTTTGCAATATTTGTGGAAGATGAACAGGAATAGCGAGAACCAATGAGAGGCTAGCTGGAGGTGTCTGGACGGGCAAATTTAACTCTCATTTCCCACCAGGAAGAGGAATTAACCAAAGGCTCAGCGTGCCGTGCCGGAACCAGATTAGGGCCTGAAGCCATCCTGCGGTGTTGCAGCTAGCTCACAAGAAAGCGAGTTGAACAAAGGAGCTCAGGGGCACTGTAATTCACAAACCTGCAGACTTATAAATGACAGCTATCGTCCAAAAGTAGACTGAAGTAAGGCTGCCAAGAGGACTTGAAAGCGGGGCAGAATTGCAGGAAACCGATTTCAGGAGGTAGACTGGAATTGCATTGAAAGCATAGGAAAAGAGGCAGAACGTCCACAATGATGCACTTGGCCAAAAAGGGCGTATGCGTTTTTTCCTGAATATATTCAGGAAAAAACGCATACGCCCTTTTTGGCCAACCAAGCAAGCTTGCAAAGGAAATCTGCACTACAATGAAGTCTCACTTCCCCCCGGTCAAAAGGGCCATCTGAAAAAAGTGTAAAATCCAGAAAGGCAGAACAGGCCATGGAGAACTGGGAGCCTTGTTATGCTGAAGGGCGGGATGTAAATTGCCAACAACCACTCAGGAGAAGTGTATGGTGTTTCCTGAAACATCTAAAAAACAAAGCAACAGAGCCTAGGGCACTTCCACTTATGGTCCTATAGCTTAGGGAATTTAAAATCAAAAAGACACAGCCACCCCAAAGTTTGGAACGGCTCTGTTTACAAGAACCTCGTTTAAAACACAAGTTCAACATCGCAGAAAGTGAAAAATGGATAAAAAAGTTGTGCTATTTACTTACAAAGCAATATCACTCAGCAATGAAATCTGTGTCATCAGGCCCATAGCATCACAATGAGTGGATTCAGGTATGATGATTCTAACTGAAATAAGTCACACAGAAAAAGAAACATCATAAGATATCAGTAATACACGGAATGTAAACTTGGCTACAAGGGAACTGAATTAAAGAACAGAACAGGGTCTCAAATTTAGAAAACCAACTTATGCTTGCTTAAGGGGAAAGGTGAGTTGGGGTGCTGCATAAAACCAGAGATTGAAATGAGCACAGATAAAGTTCCTTAAGCCAAATATGGAATAGACAAGAGCTACTCCTTGCTCAACGAAATGGACTCAACACCGCATATTAAACGCCTAAGAATGTACCTGACTACTAAGTATCTTAAAACCTATGGATTGCTATGTCTCCGAAAGAGAATCAAGCATGTGTACAGGGGCATAAACGCCGCAGTGATAGGATTGGAGAGGTTTGGTGAGCAAATGAAGACCCTTTGAAGTCATATTGCATGGTACCCATTCCACGGGTTTCAACTACCCAGGTTTAAGGTATTCTTCCTTCAGCTAAAACATGCATGTGGAACCCAGAGTATGATCAACCATGTGATAGGGAGACGTGTTCAAATATGTCTCAGTTTTCGTACCCTGGTACTCGGGTGCAACATTCCAGACGCTTTACTAACACTCTCCCGACTTGGAGAGTCAGTCCCTTTAACCTCCTGTTTGGCCCAGTTTGCAATTTCTGCGGAAAATGAACAGGAATAGCGAGAAGCAATGAGAGACTAGCTGGAGGTGTCTGGACGGGCAAATTTAACTCTCATTTCCCACCAGGAAGAGGAATTAACCAAAGGCTCAGCGTGCCGTGCCGGAACCAGATTAGGGCCTGAAGGCATCCTGCGGTGTTGCGGCCAGGTCACAAGAAAGCGAGTTGGAGAAAGGAGCTCAGGGGCACTGTAATTCACAAACCTGCAGAGTTATAAATGACAGCTATCGTCCAAAAATAGACTGAAGTAAGGCTGCCAAGAGGACTTGAAAGCGGGGCAGAATTGCAGGAAACCGATTTCAGGAGGTAGACTGGAATTGCATTGAAAGCATAGGAAAAGAGGCAGAACGTCCACAATGATGCACTTGGCCAAAAAGGGCGTATGCGTTTTTTCCTGAATATATTCAGGAAAAAACGCATACGCCCTTTTTGGCCAACCAAGCAAGCTTGCAAAGGAAATCTGCACTACAATGAAGTCTCACTTCCCCCCGGTCAAAAGGGCCATTTGAAAAAAGTGTAAAATCCAGAAAGGCAGGACAGGCCATGGAGAACTGGGAGCCTTGTTATGCTGAAGGGCGGGATGTAAATTGCGAACAACCACTCGGGAGAAGTGTATGGTGCTTCCTGAAACATCTAAAAAACAAAGCAACAGAGCCTAGGGCACTTCCACTTATGGTCCTATAGCTTAGGGAATTTAAAATCAAAAAGACACAGCCACCCCAAAGTTTGGAACGGCTCTGTTTTCAAGAACCTCGTTTAAAACACAAGTTCAACATCGCAGAAAGTGAAAAATGGATAAAAAAGTTGTGGTATTTACTTACAAAGCAATATCACTCAGCAATGAAATCTGTGTCATCAGGCCCTTAGCATCACAAGGAGTGGATTCAGGTATGATGATTCTAACTGAAATAAGTCACACAGAAAAAGAAACATCATAAGATATCAGTAATACACGGAATGTAAACTTGGCTACACAGGAACTGAATGACAGAACAGAACAGGGTCTCATATTTAGAAAACCAACTTATGCTTGCTTAAGGGTAAAGGTGAGTTGGGGTGCTGCATAAAACCAGAGATTGAAATGAGCACAGATAAAGTTCCTTAAGCCAAATATGGAATAGACAAGAGCTACTCCTTGCTCAACGAAATGGACTCAACACCGCATATTAAACGCCTAAGAATGTACCTGACTAGTAAGTATCTTAAAACCTATGGATTGCTATGTCTCCGAAAGAGAATCAAGCATGTGTACAGGGGCATAAACGCAGCAGTGATAGGATTGGAGAGGTTTGGTGAGCAAATGAAGACCCTTTGAAGTCATATTGCATGGTACCCATTCCACGGGTTTCAACTACCCAGGTTAGGTATTCTTCCTTCAGCTAAAACATGCATGTGGAACCCAGAGTATGATCAACCATGTGATCGGGAGACGTGTTCAAATATGTCTCAGTTTTCCTCCCCTGGTACTCGGGTGCAACATTCCAGACGCTTTACTAACACTCTCCCGACTTGGAGAGTCAGTCCGTTTAACCTCCTGTTTGGCCCAGTTTGCAATTTCTGCGGAAAATGAACAGGAATAGCGAGAACAAATGAGAGACTAGCTGGAGGTGTCTGGACGGGCAAATTTAACTATCATTTCCCACCAGGAAGAGGAATTAACCAAAGGCTCAGTGTGCCGTGCCGGAACCAGATTAGGGCCTGAAGCCATCCTGTGGTGTTGCGGCCAGGTCACAAGAAAGCGAGTTGAAGAAAGGAGCTCAGGGGCACTGTAATTCACAAACCTGCAGAGTTATAAATGACAGCTATCGTCCAAAAATAGACTGAAGTAAGGCTGCCAAGAGGACTTGAAAGCGGGGCAGAATTGCAGGAAACCGATTTCAGGAGGTAGACTGGAATTGCATTGAAAGCATAGGAAAAGAGGCAGAACGTCCACAATGATGCACTTGGCCAAAAAGGGCGTATGCATTTTTTCCTGAATATATTCAGGAAAAAACGCATACGCCCTTTTTGGCCAACCAAGCAAGCTTGCAAAGGAAATCTGCACTACAATGAAGTCTCACTTCCCCCCGGTCAAAAGGGCCATCTGAAAAAAGTGTAAAATCCAGAAATGCAGGACAGGCCATGGAGAACTGGGAGCCTTGTTATGCTGAAGGGCGGGATGTAAATTGGCAACAACCACTCGGGAGAAGTGTATGGTGTTTCCTGAAACATCTAAAAAACAAAGCAATAGAGCCTAGGGCACTTCCACTTATGGTCCTATAGCTTAGGGAATTTAAAATAAAAAAGACACAGCCACCCCAAAGTTTGGAACGGCTCTGTTTACAAGAACCTCATTTACAGTACAAGTTCAACATCGCAGAAAGTGAAAAATGGATAAAAAAGTTGTGGTATTTACTTACAAAGCAATATCACTCAGCAATGAAATCTATGTCATCAGGCCCTTAGCAGCACAATGAGTGGATTCAGGTATGATGATTCTAACTGAAATAAGTCACACAGAAAAAGAAACATCATAAGATATCAGTAATACACGGAATGTAAACTTGGCTACACAGGAACTGAATTATAGAACAGAACAGGGTCTCAAATTTAGAAAACCAACTTATGCTTGCTTAAGGGTAAAGGTGAGTTGGAGTGCTGCATAAAACCAGAGATTGAAATGAGCACAGATAAAGTTCCTTAAGCCAAATATGGAATAGACAAGAGCTACTCCTTGCTCAACGAAATGGACTCAACACCGCATATTAAACGCCTAAGAATGTACCTGACTACTAAGTATCTTAAAACCTATGGATTGCTATGTCTCCGAAAGAGAATCAAGCATGTGTACAGGGGCATAAACGCAGCAGTGATAGGATTGGAGAGGTTCGGTGAGCAAATGAAGACCCTTTGAAGTCATATTGCATGGTACCCATTCCACGGGTTTCAACTACCCAGGTTTAAGGTATTCTTCCTTCAGCTAAAACATGCATGTGGAACCCAGAGTATGATCAACCATGTGATCGGGAGACGTGTTCAAATATGTCTCAGTTTTCGTACCCTGGTACTCGGGTGCAACATTCCAGACGCTTTACTAACACTCTCCCCACTTGGAGAGTCAGTCCCTTTAACCTCCTGTTTGGCCCAGTTTGCAATTTCTGCGGAAAATGAACAGGAATAGCGAGAACCAATGAGAGACTAGCTGGAGGTGTCTGGACGGGCAAATTTAACTCTCATTTCCCACCAGGAAGAGGAATTAACCAAAGGCTCAGCGTGCCGTGCCGGACCCAGATTAGGGCCTGAAGGAATCCTGCGGTGTTGCGGCCAGGTCACAAGAAAGCGAGTTGGAGAAAGGAGCTCAGGGGCACTGTAATTCACAAACCTGCAGAGTTATAAATGACAGCTATCGTCCAAAAATAGACTGAAGTAAGGCTGCCAAGAGGACTTGAAAGCGGGGCAGAATTGCAGGAAACCGATTTCAGGAGGTAGACTGGAATTGCATTGAAAGCATAGGAAAAGAGGCAGAACGTCCACAATGATGCACTTGGCCAAAAAGGGCGTATGCGTTTTTTCCTGAATATATTCAGGAAAAAACGCATACGCCCTTTTTGGCCAACCAAGCAAGCTTGCAAAGGAAATCTGCACTACAATGAAGTCTCACTTCCCCCCGGTCAAAAGGGCCATCTGAAAAAAGTGTAAAATCCAGAAAGGCAGGACAGGCCATGGAGAACTGGGAGCCTTCTTATGCTGAAGGGCGGGATGTAAATTGCCAACAACCACTCGGGAGAAGTGTATGGTGTTTCCTGAAACATCTAAAAAACAAAGCAATAGAGCCTAGGGCACTTCCACTTATGGTCCTATAGCTTAGGGAATTTAAAATCAAAAAGACACAGCCACGCCAATGTTTGGAACGGCTCTGTTTACAAGAACCTCATTTACAGTACAAGTTCAACATCGCAGAAAGTGAAAAATGGATAAAAAAGTTGTGGTATTTACTTACAAAGCAATATCACTCAGCAATGAAATCTATGTCATCAGGCCCTTAGCAGCACAATGAGTGGATTCAGGTATGATGATTCTAACTGAAATAAGTCACACAGAAAAAGAAACATCATAAGATATCAGTAATACACGGAATGTAAACTTGGCTACACAGGAACTGAATTATAGAATAGAACAGGGTCTCAAATTTAGAAAACCAACTTATGCTTGCTTAAGGGGAAAGGTGAGTTGGGGTGCTGCATAAAACCAGAGATTGAAATGAGCACAGATAAAGTTCCTTAAGCCAAATATGGAATAGACAAGAGCTACTCCTTGCTCAATGAAATGGACTCAACACCGCATATTAAACGCCTAAGAATGTACCTGACTAGTAAGTATCTTAAAACCTATGGATTGCTATGTCTCCGAAAGAGAATCAAGCATGTGTACAGGGGCATAAACGCAGCAGTGATAGGATTGGAGAGGTTCGGTGAGCAAATGAAGACCCTTTGAAGTCATATTGCATGGTACCCATTCCACGGGTTTCAACTACCCAGGTTTTAGGTATTCTTCCTTCAGCTAAA
>NW_027646128.1:0-75000 GCF_951394435.1 Stenella coeruleoalba
GTTAGGGTTCGGGTTAGGGTTAGGGTTAGGGGACGGGGACTGATTAGGGTCCAGGTGAGTGTACGGCAACGCTTTAGGGGGAGCGTGCGTGTGAGGGCACGGGTTAGTGTTAGCGTACGGGTTAGGATTAGGGGACGGGTGAGGGTCAGGCTTCGGGGAAGGGTTAGGGTTAGGGTTCGGGCTAGGGTTAGGGTTAGGGGACGGGACGGTTTAGGGTCCAGGTGAGGGTACGGCAACGCTTTAGGGGGAGCGTGAGTGTGAGGGCGCGGGTTAGTGTTAGCGTACGGGTTAGGATTAGGGGACTGGTGAGGGTCAGGCTTCGGGGAAGGGTTAGGGTTAGGGTTCGGGCTAGGGTTAGGGTTAGGGGACGGGGACGGTTTAGGGTCCAGGTGAGGGTACGGCAACGCTTTAGGGGGAGCGTGCGTGTGAGGGCACGGGTTAGTGTTAGCGTACGGGTTAGGATTAGGGGACGGGTGAGGGTCAGGCTTCGGGGAAGGGTTAGGGTTAGGGTTCGGGCTAGGGTTAGGGTTAGGGGACGGGGATGGTTTTGGGTCCAGGTGAGGGTACGGCAACGCTTTAGGGGGAGCGTGCGTGTGAGGGCGCGGGTTAGTGTTAGCGTACGGGTTAGGATTAGGGGACGGGTGAGGGTCAGGCTTCGGGGAAGGGTTAGGGTTAGGGTTCGGGCTAGGGTTAGGGTTAGGGTTAGGGGACGGTTTAGGGTCCAGGTGAGGGTACGGCAACGCTTTAGGGGGAGCTTGCGTGTGAGGGCGCGGGTTAGTGTTAACGTACGGGTTAGGATTAGGGAACGGGTGAGGGTCAGGCTTCGGGGAAGGGTTAGGGTTAGGGTTCGGGCTAGGGTTAGGGTTAGGGGACGGGGACGGTTTAGGGTCCAGGTGAGGGTACGGCAACGCTTTAGGGGGAGCGTGCGTGTGAGGGCGCGGGTTAGTGTTAGCGTACGGGTTAGGATTAGGGCACGGGTGAGGGTCAGGCTTCGGGGAAGGGTTAGGGTTAGGGTTCGGGCTAGAGTTAGGGTTAGGGGACGGGGACGGTTTAGGGTCCAGGTGAGGGTACGGCAACGCTTTAGGGGGAGCGTGCGTGTGAGGGCGCGGGTTAGTGTTAGCGTACGGGTTAGGATTAGGGAACGGGTGACGGTCAGGCTTCGGGGAAGGGTTAGGGTTAGGGTTCGGGCTAGGGTTAGGGTTAGGGGACGGGGACGGTTTAGGGTCCAAGTGAGGGTACGGCAACGCTTTAGGGGGAGCGTGCGTGTGAGGGCGCGGGTTAGTGTTAGCGTACGGGTTAGGATTAGGGGACGGGTGAGGGTCAGGCTTCGGGGAAGGGTTAGGGTTAGGGTTCGGGCTAGGTTTAGGGTTAGGGGACGGGGATGGTTTAGGGTCCAGGTGAGGGTACGGCAACGCTTTAGGGGGAGCGTGCGTGTGAGGGCGCGGGTTAGTGTTAGCGTACGGGTTAGGATTAGGGGACGGGTGAGGGTCAGGCTTCGGGGAAGGGTTAGGGTTAGGGTTCGGACTAGGGTTAGGGTTAGGGGACGGGGACGGTTTAGGGTCCAGGTGAGGGTACGGCAACGCTTTAGGGGGAGCGTGCGTGTGAGGGCGCGGGTTAGTGTTAGCGTACGGGTTAGGATTAGGGCACGGGTGAGGGTCAGGCTTCGGGGAATGGTTAGGGTTAGGCTTCGGGCTAGGGTTAGGGTTAGGGGACGGGGACGGTTTAGGGTCCAGGTGAGGGTACGGCAATGCTTTAGGGGGAGCGTGCGTGTGAGGGCGTGGGTTAGTGTTAGCGTACGGGTTAGGATTAGGGGACGGGTGAGGGTCAGGCTTCGGGGAAGGGTTAGGGTTAGGGTTCGGGCTAGGGTTAGGGTTAGGGGACGGGGACGGTTAGGGTCCAGGTGAGGGTACGGCAACGCTTTAGGGGGAGCGTGCGTGTGAGGGCGCGGGTTAGTGTTAGCGTACGGGTTAGGATTAGGGGACGGGTGAGGGTCAGGCTTCGGGGAAGGGTTAGGGTTAGGGTTCGGGCTAGGGTTAGGGTTAGGGGACGGGGACGGTTTAGGGTCCAGGTGAGGGTACGGCAACGATTTAGGGGGAGCGTGCGTGTGAGGGCACGGGTTAGTGTTAGCGTACGGGTTAGGATTAGGGCACGGGTGAGGGTCAGGCTTCGGGGAAGGGTTAGGGTTAGGGTTCGGGCTAGGGTTAGGGTTAGGGGACGGGGACGGTTTAGGGTCCAGGTGAGGGTACGGCAACGCTTTAGGGGGAGCGTGCGTGTGAGGGCGCGGGTTAGTGTTAGCGTACGGGTTAGGATTAGGGCACGGGTGAGGGTCAGGCTTCGGGGAAGTGTTAGGGTTAGGGTTCGGGCTAGGGTTAGGGTTAGGGGACGGGGACGGTTTAGGGTCCAGGTGAGGGTACGGCAACGCTTTAGGGGGAGCGTGCATGTGAGGGCGCGGGTTAGTGTTAGCGTACGTGTTAGGATTAGGGCACGGGTGAGGGTCAGGCTTCGGGGAAGGGTTAGGGTTAGGGTTCGGGCTAGGGTTAGGGTTAGGGGACGGGGACGGTTTAGGGTCCAGGTGAGGGTACGGCAACGCTTTAGGGGGAGCGTGCGTGTGAGGGCGCGGGTTAGTGTTAGCGTACGGGTTAGGATTAGGGGACGGGTGAGGGTCAGGCTTCGGGGAAGGGTTAGGGTTAGGGTTCGGGCTAGGGTTAGGGTTAGGGGACGGGGACGGTTTAGGGTCCAGGTGAGGGTACGGCAACGCTTTAGGGGGAGCGTGCGTGTGAGGGCGCGGGTTAGTGTTAGCGTACGGGTTAGGATTAGGGCACGGGTGAGGGTCAGGCTTCGGGGAAGGGTTAGGGTTAGGGTTCGGGCTAGGGTTAGGGTTAGGGGACGGGGACGGTTTAGGGTCCAGGTGAGGGTACGGCAACGCTTTAGGGGGAGCGTGCGTGTGAGGGCGCGGGTTAGTGTTAGCGTACGGGTTAGGATTAGGGGACGGGTGAGGGTCAGGCTTCGGGGAAGGGTTAGGGTTAGGGTTCGGGCTAGGGTTAGGGTTAGGGGACGGGGACGGTTTAGGGTCCAGGTGAGGGTACGGCAACGCTTTAGGGGGAGCGTGCGTGTGAGGGCGCGGGTTAGTGTTAGCCTACGGGTTAGGATTAGGGGACGGGTGAGGGTCAGGCTTCGGGGAAGGGTTAGGGTTAGGGTTCGGGCTAGGGTTAGGGTTAGGGGACGGGGACGGTTTAGGGTCCAGGTGAGGGTACGGCAACGCTTTAGGGGGAGCGTGCGTGTGAGGGCGCGGGTTAGTGTTAGCATACGGGTTAGGATTAGGGGACGGGTGAGGGTCAGGCTTCGGGGAAGGGTTAGGGTTAGGGTTCGGGCTAGGGTTAGGGTTAGGGGACGGGGACGGTTTAGGGTCCAGGTGAGGGTACGGCAACGCTTTAGGGGGAGCGTGCGTGTGAGGGCGCGGGTCAGTGTTAGCGTACGGGTTAGGATTAGGGGATGGGTGAGGGTCAGGCTTCGGGGAAGGGTTAGGGTTAGGGTTCGGGCTAGGGTTAGGGTTAGGGGACGGGGACGGTTTAGGGTCCAGGTGAGGGTACGGCAACGCTTTAGGGGGAGCGTGCGTGTGAGGGCGCGGGTTAGTGTTAGCGTACGGGTTAGGATTAGGGCACGGGTGAGGGTCAGGCTTCGGGGAAGGGTTAGGGTTAGGGTTCGGGTTAGGGTTAGGGTTAGGGGACGGGGACTGATTAGGGTCCAGGTGAGTGTACGGCAACGCTTTAGGGGGAGCGTGCGTGTGAGGGCACGGGTTAGTGTTAGCGTACGGGTTAGGATTAGGGGACGGGTGAGGGTCAGGCTTCGGGGAAGGGTTAGGGTTAGGGTTCGGGCTAGGGTTAGGGTTAGGGGACGGGACGGTTTAGGGTCCAGGTGAGGGTACGGCAACGCTTTAGGGGGAGCGTGAGTGTGAGGGCGCGGGTTAGTGTTAGCGTACGGGTTAGGATTAGGGGACTGGTGAGGGTCAGGCTTCGGGGAAGGGTTAGGGTTAGGGTTCGGGCTAGGGTTAGGGTTAGGGGACGGGGACGGTTTAGGGTCCAGGTGAGGGTACGGCAACGCTTTAGGGGGAGCGTGCGTGTGAGGGCACGGGTTAGTGTTAGCGTACGGGTTAGTATTAGGGGACGGGTGAGGGTCAGGCTTCGGGGAAGGGTTAGGGTTAGGGTTCGGGCTAGGGTTAGGGTTAGGGGACGGGGATGGTTTAGGGTCCAGGTGAGGGTACGGCAACGCTTTAGGGGGAGCGTGCGTGTGAGGGCGCGGGTTAGTGTTAGCGTACGGGTTAGGATTAGGGGACGGGTGAGGGTCAGGCTTCGGGGAAGGGTTAGGGTTAGGGTTCGGGCTAGGGTTAGGGTTAGGGTTAGGGGACGGTTTAGGGTCCAGGTGAGGGTACGGCAACGCTTTAGGGGGAGCGTGCGTGTGAGGGCGCGGGTTAGTGTTAGTGTACGGGTTAGGATTAGGGAACGGGTGAGGGTCAGGCTTCGGGGAAGGGTTAGGGTTAGGGTTCGGGCTAGGGTTAGGGTTAGGGGACGGGGACGGTTTAGCGTCCAGGTGAGGGTACGGCAACGCTTTAGGGGGAGCGTGCGTGTGAGGGCGCGGGTTAGTGTTAGCGTACGGGTTAGGATTAGGGCACGGGTGAGGGTCAGGCTTCGGGGAAGGGTTAGGGTTAGGGTTCGGGCTAGAGTTAGGTTTAGGGGACGGGGACGGTTTAGGGTCCAGGTGAGGGTACGGCAACGCTTTAGGGGGAGCGTGCGTGTGAGGGCGCGGGTTAGTGTTAGCGTACGGGTTAGGATTAGGGAACGGGTGACGGTCAGGCTTCGGGGAAGGGTTAGGGTTAGGGTTCGGGCTAGGGTTAGGGTTAGGGGACGGGGACGGTTTAGGGTCCAGGTGAGGGTACGGCAACGCTTTAGGGGGAGCGTGCGTGTGAGGGCGCGGGTTAGTGTTAGCGTACGGGTTAGGATTAGGGGACGGGTGAGGGTCAGGCTTCGGGGAAGGGTTAGGGTTAGGGTTCGGGCTAGGTTTAGGGTTAGGGGACGGGGACGGTTAGGGTCCAGGTGAGGGTACGGCAACGCTTTAGGGGGAGCGTGCGTGTGAGGGCGCGGGTTAGTGTTAGCGTACGGGTTAGGATTAGGGGACGGGTGAGGGTCAGGATTCGGGGAAGGGTTAGGGTTAGGGTTCGGGCTAGGGTTAGGGTTAGGGGACGGGGACGGTTTAGGGTCCAGGTGAGGGTACGGCAACACTTTAGGGGGAGCGTGCGTGTGAGGGCGCGGGTTAGTGTTAGCGTACGGGTTAGGATTAGGGCACGGGTGAGGGTCAGGCTTCGGGGAATGGTTAGGGTTAGGCTTCGGGCTAGGGTTAGGGTTAGGGGACGGGGACGGTTTAGGGTCCAGTTGAGGGTACGGCAATGCTTTAGGGGGAGCGTGCGTGTGAGGGCGTGGGTTAGTGTTAGCGTACGGGTTAGGATTAGGGCACGGGTGAGGGTCAGGGTTCGGGGAAGGGTTAGGGTTAGGTTTCTGGCTAGGGTTAGGGTTAGGGGACGGGGACGGTTTAGTGTCCAGGTGAGGGTACGGCAACGCTTTAGGGGGAGCGTGCGTGTGAGGGCGCGGGTTAGTGTTAGCGTACGGGTTAGGATTAGGGGACGGGTGAGGGTCAGGCTTCGGGGAAGGGTTAGTGTTAGGGTTCGGGCTAGGGTTAGGGTTAGGGGACGGGGACGGTTTAGGGTCCAGGTGAGGGTACGGCAACGCTTTAGGGGGAGCGTGCGTGTGAGGGCGCGGGTTAGTGTTAGCGTACGGGTTAGGATTAGGGGACGGGTGAGGGTCAGGCTTCGGGGAAGGTTTAGGGTTAGGGTTCGGGCTAGGGTTAGGGTTAGGGGACGGGGAAGGTTTAGGGTCCAGGTGAGGGTACGGCAACGCTTTAGGGGGAGCGTGCGTGTGAGGGCGCGGGTTAGTGTTAGCGTACGGGTTAGGATTAGGGGACGGGTGAGTGTCAGGCTTCGGGGAAGGGTTAGGGTTAGGGTTCGGGCTAGGGTTAGGGTTAGGGGACGGGGACTGTTTAAGGTCCAGGTGAGGGTACGGCAACGCTTTAGGGGGAGCGTACGTGTGAGGGCGCGGGTTAGTGTTAGCATACGGGTTAGGATTAGGGGACGGGTGAGGGTCAGGCTTCTTGGAAGGGTTAGGGTTAGGGTTCGGGCGAGGGTTAGGGTTAGGGGACGGGGACGGTTTAGGGTCCAGGTGAGGGTACGGCAACGCTTTAGGGGGAGCGTGCGTGTGAGGGCGCGGGTTAGTGTTAGCGTACGGGTTAGGATTAGGGCACGGGTGAGGGTCAGGCTTCGGGGAAGGGTTAGGGTTAGGGTTCGGGCTAGGGTTAGGGTTAGGGGACGGGGACGGTTTAGGGTCCAGGTGAGGGTACGGCAACGCTTTAGGGGGAGCGTGCGTGTGAGGGCGCGGGTTAGTGTTAGCGTACGGGTTAGGATTAGGGCACGGGTGAGGGTCAGGCTTCGGGGAATGGTTAGGGTTAGGCTTCGGGCTAGGGTTAGGGTTAGGGGACGGGGACGGTTTAGGGTCCAGTTGAGGGTACGGCAATGCTTTAGGGGGAGCGTGCGTGTGAGGGCGTGGGTTAGTGTTAGCGTACGGGTTAGGATTAGGGCACGGGTGAGGGTCAGGGTTCGGGGAAGGGTTAGGGTTAGGTTTCTGGCTAGGGTTAGGGTTAGGGGACGGGGACGGTTTAGTGTCCAGGTGAGGGTACGGCAACGCTTTAGGGGGAGCGTGCGTGTGAGGGCGCGGGTTAGTGTTAGCGTACGGGTTAGGATTAGGGGACGGGTGAGGGTCAGGCTTCGGGGAAGGGTTAGTGTTAGGGTTCGGGCTAGGGTTAGGGTTAGGGGACGGGGACGGTTTAGGGTCCAGGTGAGGGTACGGCAACGCTTTAGGGGGAGCGTGCGTGTGAGGGCGCGGGTTAGTGTTAGCGTACGGGTTAGGATTAGGGGACGGGTGAGGGTCAGGCTTCGGGGAAGGTTTAGGGTTAGGGTTCGGGCTAGGGTTAGGGTTAGGGGACGGGGAAGGTTTAGGGTCCAGGTGAGGGTACGGCAACGCTTTAGGGGGAGCGTGCGTGTGAGGGCGCGGGTTAGTGTTAGCGTACGGGTTAGGATTAGGGGACGGGTGAGTGTCAGGCTTCGGGGAAGGGTTAGGGTTAGGGTTCGGGCTAGGGTTAGGGTTAGGGGACGGGGACTGTTTAAGGTCCAGGTGAGGGTACGGCAACGCTTTAGGGGGAGCGTACGTGTGAGGGCGCGGGTTAGTGTTAGCATACGGGTTAGGATTAGGGGACGGGTGAGGGTCAGGCTTCTTGGAAGGGTTAGGGTTAGGGTTCGGGCGAGGGTTAGGGTTAGGGGACGGGGACGGTTTAGGGTCCAGGTGAGGGTACGGCAACGCTTTAGGGGGAGCGTGCGTGTGAGGGCGCGGGTTAGTGTTAGCGTACGGGTTAGGATTAGGGCACGGGTGAGGGTCAGGCTTCGGGGAAGGGTTAGGGTTAGGGTTCGGGCTAGGGTTAGGGTTAGGGGACGGGGACGGTTTAGGGTCCAGGTGAGGGTACGGCAACGCTTTAGGGGGAGCGTGCGTGTGAGGGCGCGGGTTAGTGTTAGCGTACGTGTTAGGATTAGGGCACGGGTGAGGGTCAGGCTTCGGGGAAGGGTTAGGGTTAGGGTTCGGGCTAGGGTTAGGGTTAGGGGACGGGGACGGTTTAGGGTCCAGGTGAGGGTACAGCAACGCTTTAGGGGGAGCGTGCGTGTGAGGGCGTGGGTTAGTGTTAGCGTACGAGTTAGGATTAGGGGACGGGTGAGGGTCAGGCTTCGGGGAAGTGTTAGGGTTAGGGTTCGGGCTAGGGTTAGGGTTAGGGGACGGGGACGGTTTAAGGTCCAGGTGAGGGTACGGCAACGCTTTAGGGGGAGCGTGCGTGTGAGGGCGCGGGTTAGTGTTAGCGTACGGGTTAGGATTAGGGGACGGGTGAGGGTCAGTCTTCGGGGAAGGGTTAGGGTTAGGGTTCGGGCTAGGGTTAGGGTTAGGGGACGGGGACGGTTTAGGGTCCAGGTGAGGGTACGGCAACGCTTTAGGGGGAGCGTGCGTGTGAGGGCGTGGGTTAGTGTTAGCGTACGGGTTAGGATTAGGGGACGGGTGAGGGTCAGGCTTCGGGGAAGGGTTAGGGTTAGGGTTCGGGCTAGGGTTAGGGTTAGGGGACGGGGACGGTTTAGGGTCCAGGTGAGGGTACGGCAACGCTTTAGGGGGAGCGTGCGTGTGAGGGCGCGGGTTAGTGTTAGCGTACGGGTTAGGATTAGGGGACGGGTGAGGGTCAGGCTTCGGGGAAGTGTTAGGGTTAGGGTTCGGGCTAGGGTTAGGGTTAGGGGACGGGGACGGTTTAGGGTCCACGTGAGGGTACGGCAACGATTTAGGGGGAGCGTGCGTGTGAGGGCGCGGGTTAGTGTTAGCGTACGGGTTAGGATTAGGGGACGGGTGAGGGTCAGGCTTCGGGGAAGGGTTAGGGTTAGGGTTCGGGCTAGGGTTAGGGTTAGGGGACGGGGACGGTTTAAGGTCCAGGTGAGGGTACGGCAACGCTTTAGGGGGAGCGTGCGTGTGAGGGCGCGGGTTAGTGTTAGCGTACTGGTTAGGATTAGGGGACGGGTGAGGGTCAGGGTTCGGGGAAGGGTTAGGGTTAGGGTTCGGGCTAGGGTTAGGGTTAGGGGACGGGGACGGTTTAGGGTCCAGGTGAGGGTACGGCAACGCTTTAGGGGGAGCGTGCGTGTGAGGGCGCGGGTTAGTGTTAGCGTACGGGTTAGGATTAGGGCACGGGTGAGGGTCAGGCTTCGGGGAAGGGTTAGGGTTAGGGTTCGGGCTAGGGTTAGGGTTAGGGGACGGGGACGGTTTAGGGTCCAGGTGAGGGTACGGCAACGCTTTAGGGGGAGCGTGCGTGTGAGGGCGCGGGTTAGTGTTAGCGTACGTGTTAGGATTAGGGCACGGGTGAGGGTCAGGCTTCGGGGAAGGGTTAGGGTTAGGGTTCGGGCTAGGGTTAGGGTTAGGGGACGGGGACGGTTTAGGGTCCAGATGAGGGTACGGCAACGCTTTAGGGGGAGCGTGCGTGTGAGGGCGCGGGTTAGTGTTAGCGTACGGGTTAGGATTAGGGGACGGGTGAGGGTCAGGCTTCGGGGAAGGGTTAGGGTTAGGGTTCGGGCTAGGGTTAGGGTTAGGGGACGGGGACGGTTTAGGGTCCAGGTGAGGGTACGGCAACGCTTTAGGGGGAGCGTTCGTGTGAGGGCGCGGGTTAGTGTTAGCGTATGGGTTAGGATTAGGGGACGGGTGAGGGTCAGGCTTCGGGGCAGGGTTAGGGTTAGGGTTCGGGCTAGGGTTAGGGTTAGGGGACGGGGACGGTTTAGGGTCCAGGTGAGGGTACGGCAACGCTTTAGGGGGAGCGTGCGTGTGAGGGCGCGGGTTAGTGTTAGCGTACGGGTTAGGATTAGGGGACGGGTGAGGGTCAGGCTTCGGGGAAGGGTTAGGGTTAGGGTTCGGGCTAGGGTTAGGGTTAGGAGACGGGGACGGTTTAGGGTCCAGGTGAGGGTACGGCAACGCTTTAGGGGGAGCGTGCGTGTGAGGGCGCGGGTTAGTGTTAGCGTACGGGTTAGGATTAGGGCACGGGTGAGGGTCAGGCTTCGGGGAAGGGTTAGGGTTAGGGTTCGGGCTAGGGTTAGGGTTAGGGGACGGGGACGGTTTAAGGTCCAGGTGAGGGTACGGCAACGCTTTAGGGGGAGCGTGCGTGTGAGGGCACGGGATAGTGTTAGCGTATGGTTTAGGATTAGGGAACGGGTGAGGGTCAGGCTTCGGGGAAGGGTTAGGGTTAGGGTTCGGGCTAGGGTTAGGGTTAGGGGACGGGGACGGTTTAGGGTCCAGGTGAGGGTACGGCAACGCTTTAGGGGGAGCGTGCGTGTGAGGGCGCGGGTTAGTGTTAGCGTACGGGTTAGGATTAGGGGACGGGTGAGGGTCAGGCTTCGGGGAAGGGTTAGGGTTAGGGTTCGGGCTAGGGTTAGGGTTAGGGGACGGGGACGGTTTAGGGTCCAGGTGAGGGTACGGCAACGCTTTAGGGGGAGCGTGCGTGTGAGGGCGCGGGTTAGTGTTAGCGTACGGGTTAGGATTAGGGCACGGGTGAGGGTCAGGCTTCGGGGAAGGGTTAGGGTTAGGGTTCGGGCTAGTGTTAGGGTTAGGTGACGGGGACGGTTTAAGGTCCAGGTGAGGGTACGGCAACGCTTTAGGGGGAGCGTGCGTGTGAGGGAGTGGGTTAGGGTTAGCATACGGGTTAGGATTAGGGGACGGGTGAGGGTCAGGCTTCGGGGAAGGGTTAGGGTTAGGGTTCGGGCTAGGGTTAGGGTTAGGGGACGGGGACGGTTTAGGGTCCAGGTGAGGGTATGGCAACGCTTTAGGGGGAGCGTGCGTGTGAGGGCACGGGTTAGTGTTAGCGTACGGGTTAGGATTAGGGAACGGGTGAGGGTCAGGATTCAGGGAAGGGTTAGGGTTAGGGTTCGGGCTAGGGTTAGGGTTAGGGGACGGGGACGGTTTAGGGTCCAGGTGAGGGTACGGCAACGCTTTAGGGGGAGCGTGCGTGTGAGGGCGCGGGTTAGTGTTCGCGTACGGGTTAGGATTAGGGCACGGGTGAGGGTCAGGCTTCGGGGAAGGGTTAGGGTTAGGGTTCGGGCTAGGGTTAGGGTTAGGGGACGGGGACGGTTTAGGGTCCAGGTGAGGGTACGGCAACGCTTTAGGGGGAGCGTGCGTGTGAGGGCGTGGGTTAGTGTTAGCGTACGTGTTAGGATTAGGGCACGGGTGAGGGTCAGGCTTCGGGGAAGGGTTAGGGTTAGGGTTCGGGCTAGGGTTAGGGTTAGGGGACGGGGACGGTTTAGGGTCCAGGTGAGGGTACGGCAACGCTTTAGGGGGAGCGTGCGTGTGAGGGCGCGGGTTAGTGTTAGCGTACGGGTTAGGATTGGGGGACGGGTGAGGGTCAGGCTTCGGGGAAGGGTTAGGGTTAGGGTTCGGGCTAGGGTTAGGGTTAGGGGACGGGGACGGTTTAGGGTCCAGGTGAGGGTACGGCAACGCTTTAGGGGGAGCGTGCATGTGAGGGCGCGGGTTAGTGTTAGCGTACGGGTTAGGATTGGGGGACGGGTGAGGGTCAGGCTTCGGGGAAGTGTTAGGGTTAGGGTTCGGGCTAGGGTTAGTGTTAGGGGACGGGGACGGTTTAGGGTCCAGGTGAGGGTACGGCAACGCTTTAGGGGGAGCGTGCGTGTGAGGGCGCGGGTTAATGTTAGCGTACGGGTTAGGATTAGGGGACGGGTGAGGGTCAGGCTTCGGGGAAGGGTTAGGGTTAGGGTTCGGGCTAGGGTTAGGGTTAGGGGACGGGGACGGTTTAGGGTCCAGGTGAGGGTACGGCAACGCTTTAGGGGGAGCGTGCGTGTGAGGGCGCGGGTTAGTGTTAGCGTACGTGTTAGGATTAGGGGACGGGTGAGGGTCAGGCTTCGGGGAAGGGTTAGGGTTAGGGTTCGGGCTAGGGTTAGGGTTAGGGGACGGGGACGGTTTAGGGTCCAGGTGAGGGTACGGCAACGCTTTAGGGGGAGCGTGCGTGTGAGGGCGCGGGTTAGTGTTAGCGTACGGGTTAGGATTAGGGCACGGGTGAGGGTCAGGCTTCGGGGAAGGGTTAGGGTTAGGGTTCGGGCTAGGGTTAGGGTTAGGGGACGGGGACGGTTTAGGGTCCAGGTGAGGGTACGGCAACGCTTTAGGGGGAGCGTGCGTGTGAGGGCGCGGGTTAGTGTTAGCGTACGGGTTAGGATTAGGGCACGGGTGAGGGTCAGGCTTAGGGGAAGGGTTAGGGTTAGGGTTCGGGCTAGGGTTAGGGTTAGGGGACGGGGACGGTTTAGGGTCCAGGTGAGGGTACGGCAACGCTTTAGGGGGAGCGTGCGTGTGAGGGCACGGGATAGTGTTAGCGTACGGTTTAGGATTAGGGGACGGGTGAGGGTCTGGCTTCGGGGAAGGGTTAGGGTTAGGGTTCGGGCTAGGGTTAGGGTTAGGGGACGGGACGGTTTAGGGTCCAGGTGAGGGTACGGCAACGCTTTAGGGGGAGCGTGCGTGTGAGGGCGTGGGTTAGTGTTAGCGTACGGGTTAGGATTAGGGGATTGGTGAGGGTCAGGCTTCGGGGAAGGGTTAGGGTTAGGGTTCGGGCTAGGGTTAGGGTTAGGGGACGGGGACGGTTTAGGGTCCAGGTGAGGGTACGCAACGCTTTAGGGGGAGCGTGCGTGTGAGGGCGCGGGTTAGTGTTAGCGTACGGGTTAGGATTAGGGGACGGGTGAGGGTCAGGCTTCGGGGAAGGGTTAGGGTTAGGGTTCGGGCTAGGGTTAGGGTTAGGGGACGGGGACGGTTTAGGGTCCAGGTGAGGGTACGGCAACGCTTTAGGGGGAGCGTGCGTGTGAGGGCGCGGGTTAGTGTTAGCGTACGGGTTAGGATTAGGGGACGGGTGAGGGTCAGGGTTCGGGGAAGGGTTAGGGTTAGGGTTTGGGCTAGGGTTAGGGTTAGGGGACGGGGACGGTTTAGGGTCCAGGTGAGGGTACGGCAACGCTTTAGGGGGAGCGTGCGTGTGAGGGCGCGGGTTAGTGTTAGCGTACGGGTTAGGATTAGGGGACGGGTGAGGGTCAGGCTTCGGGGAAGGGTTAGTGTTAGGGTTCGGGCTAGGGTTAGGGTTAGGGGACGGGGACGGTTTAGGGTCCAGGTGAGGGTACGGCAACGCTTTAGGGGGAGCGTGCGTGTGAGGGCGCGGGTTAGTGTTAGCGTACGGGTTAGGATTAGGGGACGGGTGAGGGTCAGGCTTCGGGGAAGGTTTAGGGTTAGGGTTCGGGCTAGGGTTAGGGTTAGGGGACGGGGACGGTTTAGGGTCCAGGTGAGGGTACGGCAACGCTTTAGGGGGAGCGTGCGTGTGAGGGCGCGGGTTAGTGTTAGCGTACGGGTTAGGATTAGGGGACGGGTGAGTGTCAGGCTTCGGGGAAGGGTTAGGGTTAGGGTTCGGGCTAGGGTTAGGGTTAGGGGACGGGGACTGTTTAAGGTCCAGGTGAGGGTACGGCAACGCTTTAGGGGGAGCGTGCGTGTGAGGGAGCGGGTTAGGGTTAGCATACGGGTTAGGATTAGGGGACGGGTGAGGGCCAGGCTTCGGGGAAGGGTTAGGGTTAGGGTTCGGGCTAGGGTTAGGGTTAGGGGACGGGGACGGTTTAGGGTCCAGGTGAGGGTATGGCAACGCTTTAGGGGGAGCGTGCGTGTGAGGGCACGGGTTAGTGTTAGCGTACGGGTTAGGATTAGGGAACGGGTGAGGGTCAGGATTCAGGGAAGGGTTAGGGTTAGGGTTCGGGCTAGGGTTAGGGTTAGGGGACGGGGACGGTTTAGGGTCCAGGTGAGGGTACGGCAACGCTTTAGGGGGAGCGTGCGTGTGAGGGCGCGGGTTAGTGTTCGCGTACGGGTTAGGATTAGGGGACGGGTGAGGGTCAGGCTTCGGGGAAGGGTTAGGGTTAGGGTTCGGGCTAGGGTTAGGGTTAGGGGACGGGGACGGTTTAGGGTCCAGGTGAGGGTACGGCAACGCTTTAGGGGGAGCGTGCGTGTGAGGGCGTGGGTTAGTGTTAGCGTACGTGTTAGGATTAGGGCACGGGTGAGGGTCAGGCTTCGGGGAAGGGTTAGGGTTAGGGTTCGGGCTAGGGTTAGGGTTAGGGGACGGGGACGGTTTAGGGTCCAGGTGAGGGTACGGCAACGCTTTAGGGGGAGCGTGCGTGTGAGGGCGCGGGTTAGTGTTAGCGTACGGGTTAGGATTGGGGGACGGGTGAGGGTCAGGCTTCGGGGAAGGGTTAGGGTTAGGGTTCGGGCTAGGGTTAGGGTTAGGGGACGGGGACGGTTTAGGGTCCAGGTGAGGGTACGGCAACGCTTTAGGGGGAGCGTGCGTGTGAGGGCGCGGGTTAGTGTTAGCGTACGGGTTAGGATTGGGGGACGGGTGAGGGTCAGGCTTCGGGGAAGGGTTAGGGTTAGGGTTCGGGCTAGGGTTAGTGTTAGGGGACGGGGACGGTTTAGGGTCCAGGTGAGGGTACGGCAACGCTTTAGGGGGAGCGTGCGTGTGAGGGCGCGGGTTAGTGTTAGCGTACGGGTTAGGATTAGGGGACGGGTGAGGGTCAGGCTTCGGGGAAGGGTTAGGGTTAGGGTTCGGGCTAGGGTTAGGGTTAGGGGACGGGGACGGTTTAGGGTCCAGGTGAGGGTACGGCAATGCTTTAGGGGGAGCGTGCGTGTGAGGGCGCGGGTTAGTGTTAGCGTACGTGTTAGGATTAGGGGACGGGTGAGGGTCAGGCTTCGGGGAAGGGTTAGGGTTAGGGTTCGGGCTAGGGTTAGGGTTAGGGGACGGGGACGGTTTAGGGTCCAGGTGAGGGTACGGCAACGCTTTAGGGGGAGCGTGCGTGTGAGGGCGCGGATTAGTGTTAGCGTACGGGTTAGGATTAGGGCACGGGTGAGGGTCAGGCTTCGGGGAAGGGTTAGAGTTAGGGTTCGGGCTAGGGTTAGGGTTAGGGGACGGGGACGGTTTAGGGTCCAGGTGAGGGTACGGCAACGCTTTAGGGGGAGCGTGCGTGTGAGGGCGCGGGTTAGTGTTAGCGTACGGGTTAGGATTGGGGGACGGGTGAGGGTCAGGCTTCGGGGAAGGGTTAGGGTTAGGGTTCGGGCTAGGGTTAGTGTTAGGGGACGGGGACGGTTTAGGGTCCAGGTGAGGGTACGGCAACGCTTTAGGGGGAGCGTGCGTGTGAGGGCGCGGGTTAGTGTTAGCGTACGGGTTAGGATTAGGGGACGGGTGAGGGTCAGGCTTCGGGGAAGGGTTAGGGTTAGGGTTCGGGCTAGGGTTAGGGTTAGGGGACGGGGACGGTTTAGGGTCCAGGTGAGGGTACGGCAATGCTTTAGGGGGAGCGTGCGTGTGAGGGCGCGGGTTAGTGTTAGCGTACGTGTTAGGATTAGGGGACGGGTGAGGGTCAGGCTTCGGGGAAGGGTTAGGGTTAGGGTTCGGGCTAGGGTTAGGGTTAGGGGACGGGGACGGTTTAGGGTCCAGGTGAGGGTACGGCAACGCTTTAGGGGGAGCGTGCGTGTGAGGGCGCGGATTAGTGTTAGCGTACGGGTTAGGATTAGGGCACGGGTGAGGGTCAGGCTTCGGGGAAGGGTTAGAGTTAGGGTTCGGGCTAGGGTTAGGGTTAGGGGACGGGGACGGTTTAGGGTCCAGGTGAGGGTACGGCAACGCTTTAGCAGGAGCGTGCGTGTGAGGGCGCGGGTTAGTGTTAGCGTACGGGTTAGGATTAGGGCACGGGTGAGGGTCAGGCTTCGGGGAAGGGTTAGGGTTAGGGTTCGGGCTAGGGTTAGGGTTAGGGGACGGGGACGGTTTAGGGTCCAGGTGAGGGTACGGCAACGCTTTAGGGGGAGCGTGCGTGTGAGGGCGCGGGTTAATGTTAGCGTACGGGTTAGGATTAGGGGACGGGTGAGGGTCAGGCTTCGGGGAAGGGTTAGGGTTAGGGTTCGGGCTAGGGTTAGGGTTAGGGGACGGGGACGGTTTAGGGTCCAGGTGAGGGTACGGCAACGCTTTAGGGGGAGCGTGCGTGTGAGGGCGCGGGTTAGTGTTAGCGTACGGGTTAGGATTAGGGGACGGGTGAGGGTCAGGCTTCGGGGAAGGGTTAGGGTTAGGGTTCGGGCTAGGGTTAGGGTTAGGGGACGGGGACGGTTTAGGGTCCAGGTGAGGGTACGGCAACGCTTTAGGGGGAGCGTGCGTGTGAGGGCGCGGGTGGGTGTTCGCGTACGGGTTACGATTATGGGACGGGTGAGGGTCAGGCTTCGGGGAAGGGTTAGGGTTAGGGTTCGGGCTAGGGTTAGGGTTAGGGGACGGGGACGGTTTAGGGTCCAGGTGAGGGTACGGCAACGCTTTAGGGGGAGCGTGCGTGTGAGGGCGCGGGTTAGTGTCAGCGTACGGGTTAGGATTAGGGGACGGGTGAGGGTCAGGCTTCGGGGAAGGGTTAGGGTTAGGGTTCGGGCTAGGGTTAGGGTTAGGGGACGGGGACGGTTTAGGGTCCAGGTGAGGGTACGGCAACGCTTTAGGGGGAGCGTGCGTGTGAGGGCGTGGGTTCGTGTTAGCGTACGGGTTAGGATTAGGGGATTGGTGAGGGTCAGGCTTCGGGGAAGGGTTAGGGTTAGGGTTCGGGCTAGGGTTAGGGTTAGGGGACGGGGACGGTTTAGGGTCCAGGTGAGGGTACGGCAACGCTTTAGGGGGAGCGTGCGTGTGAGGGCGCGGGTTAGTGTTAGCGTACGGATTAGGATTAGGGGACGGGTGAGGGTCAGGCTTCGGGGAAGGGTTAGGGTTAGGGTTCGGGCTAGGGTTAGGGTTAGGGGACGGGGACGGTTTAGGGTCCAGGTGAGGGTACGGCAACGCTTTAGGGGGAGCGTGCGTGTGAGGGCGCGGGTTAGTGTTAGCGTACGGGTTAGGATTAGGGGATGGGTGAGGGTCAGGCTTCGGGGAAGGGTTAGGGTTAGGGTTCGGGCTAGGGTTAGGGTTAGGGGACGGGGACGGTTTAGGGTCCAGGTGAGGGTACGGCAACGCTTTAGGGGGAGCGTGCGTGTGAGGGCGCGGGTTAGTGTTAGCGTACGGGTTACGATTAGGGGACGGGTGAGGGTCAGGCTTCGGGGAAGGGTTAGGGTTAGGGTTCGGGCTAGGGTTAGGGTTAGGGGACGGGGACGGTTTAGGGTCCAGGTGAGGGTACGGCAACGCTTTAGGGGGAGCGTGCGTGTGAGGGCGCGGGTTAGTGTTAGCGTACGGGTTAGGATTAGGGCACGGTTGAGGGTCAGGCTTCGGGGAAGGGTTAGGGTTAGGGTTCGGGCTAGGGTTAGGGTTAGGGGATGGGGACGGTTTAGGGTCCAGGTGAGGGTACGGCAACGCTTTAGGGGGAGCGTGCGTGTGAGGGCGCGGGTTAGTGTTAGCGTACGTGTTAGGATTCGTGCACGTGTGAGTGTCAGGCTTCGGGGAAGGGTTAGGGCTAGGGTTCAGGCTAGGGTTAGGGTTAGGGGACGGGGACGGTTTAGGGTCCAGGTGAGGGTACGGCAACGCTTTAGGGGGAGCGTGCGTGTGAGGGCGCGGGTTAGTGTTAGCGTACGTGTTAGGATTCGTGCACGTGTGAGTGTCAGGCTTCGGGGAAGGGTTAGGGCTAGGGTTCAGGCTAGGGTTAGGGTTAGGGGACGGGGACGGTTTAGGGTCCAGGTGAGGGTACGGCAACGCTTTAGGGGGAGCGTGCGTGTGAGGGCGCGGGTTAGTGTTAGCGTACGGGTTAGGATTAGGGCACGGGTGAGGGTCAGGCTTCGGGGAAGGGTTAGAGTTAGGGTTCGGGCTAGGGTTAGGGTTAGGGGACGGGGACGGTTTAGGGTCCAGGTGAGGGTACGGCAACGCTTTAGGGGGAGCGTGCGTGTGAGGGCGCGGGTTAGTGTTAGCGTACGGGTTAGGATTGGGGGACGGGTGAGGGTCAGGCTTCGGGGAAGGGTTAGGGTTAGGGTTCGGGCTAGGGTTAGTGTTAGGGGACGGGGACGGTTTAGGGTCCAGGTGAGGGTACGGCAACGCTTTAGGGGGAGCGTGCGTGTGAGGGCGCGGGTTAGTGTTAGCGTACGGGTTAGGATTAGGGGACGGGTGAGGGTCAGGCTTCGGGGAAGGGTTAGGGTTAGGGTTCGGGCTAGGGTTAGGGTTAGGGGACGGGGACGGTTTAGGGTCCAGGTGAGGGTACGGCAATGCTTTAGGGGGAGCGTGCGTGTGAGGGCGCGGGTTAGTGTTAGCGTACGTGTTAGGATTAGGGGACGGGTGAGGGTCAGGCTTCGGGGAAGGGTTAGGGTTAGGGTTCGGGCTAGGGTTAGGGTTAGGGGACGGGGACGGTTTAGGGTCCAGGTGAGGGTACGGCAACGCTTTAGGGGGAGCGTGCGTGTGAGGGCGCGGATTAGTGTTAGCGTACGGGTTAGGATTAGGGCACGGGTGAGGGTCAGGCTTCGGGGAAGGGTTAGAGTTAGGGTTCGGGCTAGGGTTAGGGTTAGGGGACGGGGACGGTTTAGGGTCCAGGTGAGGGTACGGCAACGCTTTAGCAGGAGCGTGCGTGTGAGGGCGCGGGTTAGTGTTAGCGTACGGGTTAGGATTAGGGCACGGGTGAGGGTCAGGCTTCGGGGAAGGGTTAGGGTTAGGGTTCGGGCTAGGGTTAGGGTTAGGGGACGGGGACGGTTTAGGGTCCAGGTGAGGGTACGGCAACGCTTTAGGGGGAGCGTGCGTGTGAGGGCGCGGGTTAATGTTAGCGTACGGGTTAGGATTAGGGGACGGGTGAGGGTCAGGCTTCGGGGAAGGGTTAGGGTTAGGGTTCGGGCTAGGGTTAGGGTTAGGGGACGGGGACGGTTTAGGGTCCAGGTGAGGGTACGGCAACGCTTTAGGGGGAGCGTGCGTGTGAGGGCGCGGGTTAGTGTTAGCGTACGGGTTAGGATTAGGGGACGGGTGAGGGTCAGGCTTCGGGGAAGGGTTAGGGTTAGGGTTCGGGCTAGGGTTAGGGTTAGGGGACGGGGACGGTTTAGGGTCCAGGTGAGGGTACGGCAACGCTTTAGGGGGAGCGTGCGTGTGAGGGCGCGGGTGGGTGTTCGCGTACGGGTTACGATTATGGGACGGGTGAGGGTCAGGCTTCGGGGAAGGGTTAGGGTTAGGGTTCGGGCTAGGGTTAGGGTTAGGGGACGGGGACGGTTTAGGGTCCAGGTGAGGGTACGGCAACGCTTTAGGGGGAGCGTGCGTGTGAGGGCGCGGGTTAGTGTCAGCGTACGGGTTAGGATTAGGGGACGGGTGAGGGTCAGGCTTCGGGGAAGGGTTAGGGTTAGGGTTCGGGCTAGGGTTAGGGTTAGGGGACGGGGACGGTTTAGGGTCCAGGTGAGGGTACGGCAACGCTTTAGGGGGAGCGTGCGTGTGAGGGCGTGGGTTCGTGTTAGCGTACGGGTTAGGATTAGGGGATTGGTGAGGGTCAGGCTTCGGGGAAGGGTTAGGGTTAGGGTTCGGGCTAGGGTTAGGGTTAGGGGACGGGGACGGTTTAGGGTCCAGGTGAGGGTACGGCAACGCTTTAGGGGGAGCGTGCGTGTGAGGGCGCGGGTTAGTGTTAGCGTACGGATTAGGATTAGGGGACGGGTGAGGGTCAGGCTTCGGGGAAGGGTTAGGGTTAGGGTTCGGGCTAGGGTTAGGGTTAGGGGACGGGGACGGTTTAGGGTCCAGGTGAGGGTACGGCAACGCTTTAGGGGGAGCGTGCGTGTGAGGGCGCGGGTTAGTGTTAGCGTACGGGTTAGGATTAGGGGATGGGTGAGGGTCAGGCTTCGGGGAAGGGTTAGGGTTAGGGTTCGGGCTAGGGTTAGGGTTAGGGGACGGGGACGGTTTAGGGTCCAGGTGAGGGTACGGCAACGCTTTAGGGGGAGCGTGCGTGTGAGGGCGCGGGTTAGTGTTAGCGTACGGGTTACGATTAGGGGACGGGTGAGGGTCAGGCTTCGGGGAAGGGTTAGGGTTAGGGTTCGGGCTAGGGTTAGGGTTAGGGGACGGGGACGGTTTAGGGTCCAGGTGAGGGTACGGCAACGCTTTAGGGGGAGCGTGCGTGTGAGGGCGCGGGTTAGTGTTAGCGTACGGGTTAGGATTAGGGCACGGTTGAGGGTCAGGCTTCGGGGAAGGGTTAGGGTTAGGGTTCGGGCTAGGGTTAGGGTTAGGGGATGGGGACGGTTTAGGGTCCAGGTGAGGGTACGGCAACGCTTTAGGGGGAGCGTGCGTGTGAGGGCGCGGGTTAGTGTTAGCGTACGTGTTAGGATTCGTGCACGTGTGAGTGTCAGGCTTCGGGGAAGGGTTAGGGCTAGGGTTCAGGCTAGGGTTAGGGTTAGGGGACGGGGACGGTTTAGGGTCCAGGTGAGGGTACGGCAACGCTTTAGGGGGCGCGTGCGTGTGAGGGCGCGGGTTAGTGTTAGCGTACGGGTTAGGATTAGGGGACGGGTGAGGGTCAGGTTTCGGGGAAGGGTTAGGGTTAGGGTTTGGGCTAGGGTTAGGGTTAGGGGACGGGGACGGTTTAGGGTCCAGGTGAGGGTACGGCAACGCTTTAGGGGGAGCGTGCGTGTGAGGGCGCGGGTTAGTGTTAGCGTACGGGTTAAGATTAGGGGACGGGTGAGGGTCAGGCTTCGGGGAAGGGTTAGTGTTAGGGTTCGGGCTAGGGTTAGGGTTAGGGGACGGGGACGGTTTAGGGTCCAGGTGAGGGTACGGCAACGCTTTAGGGGGAGCGTGCGTGTGAGGGCGCGGGTTAGTGTTAGCGTACGGGTTAGGATTAGGGGACGGGTGAGGGTCAGGCTTCGGGGAAGGTTTAGGGTTAGGGTTCGGGCTAGGGTTAGGGTTAGGGGACGGGGACGGTTTAGGGTCCAGGTGAGGGTACGGCAACGCTTTAGGGGGAGCGTGCGTGTGAGGGCGCGGGTTAGTGTTAGCGTACGGGTTAGGATTAGGGGACGAGTGAGTGTCAGGCTTCGGGGAAGGGTTAGGGTTAGGGTTCGGGCTAGGGTTAGGGTTAGGGGACGGGGACTGTTTAAGGTCCAGGTGAGGGTACGGCAACGCTTTAGGGGTAGCGTGCGTGTGAGGGCGTGGGTTAGTGTTAGCATACGGGTTAGGATTAGGGGACGGGTGAGGGTCAGGCTTCGGGGAAGGGTTAGGGTTAGGGTTCGGGCTAGGGTTAGGGTTAGGGGATGGGGACGGTTTAGGGTCCAGGTGAGGGTATGGCAACGCTTTAGGGGGAGCGTGCGTGTGAGGGCGCGGGTTAGTGTTAGCGTACGGGTTAGGATTATGGAACGGGTGAGGGTCAGGATTCAGGGAAGGGTTAGGGTTAGGGTTCGGGCTAGGGTTAGGGTTAGGGGACGGGGACGGTTTAGGGTCCAGGTGAGGGTACGGCAACGCTTTAGGGGGAGCGTGCGTGTGAGGGCGCGGGTTAGTGTTCGCGTACGGGTTAGGATTAGGGGACGGGTGAGGGTCAGGCTTCGGGGAAGGGTTAGGGTTAGGGTTCGGGCTAGGGTTAGGGTTAGGGGACGGGGACGGTTTAGGGTCCAGGTGAGGGTATGGCAACGCTTTAGGGGGAGCGTGCGTGTGAGGGCGCTGGTTAGTGTTAGCGTACGGGTTAGGATTAGGGAACGGGTGAGGGTCAGGATTCAGGGAAGGGTTAGGGTTAGGGTTCGGGCTAGGGTTAGGGTTAGGGGACGGGGACGGTTTCGGGTCCAGGTGAGGGTACGGCAACGCTTTAGGGGGAGCGTGCGTGTGAGGGCGCGGGTTAGTGTTCGCGTACGGGTTAGGATTAGGGGACGGGTGAGGGTCAGGCTTCGGGGAAGGGTTAGGGTTAGGGTTCGGGCTAGGGTTAGTGTTAGGGGACGGGGACGGTTTAGGGTCCAGGTGAGGGTACGGCAACGCTTTACGGGGAGCGTGCGTGTGAGGGCGCGGGTTAGTGTTAGCGTACGGGTTAGGATTAGGGGACGGGTGAGGGTCAGGCTTCGGGGAAGGGTTAGGGTTAGGGTTCGGGCTAGGGTTAGGGTTAGGGGACGGGGACGGTTTAGGGTCCAGGTGAGGGTACGGCAACGCTTTAGGGGGAGCGTGCGTGTGAGGGCGCGGGTTAGTGTTAGCGTACGGCTTAGGATTAGGGGACGGGTGAGGGTCAGGCTTCGGGGAAGGGTTACGGTTAGGGTTCGGGCTAGGGTTAGGGTTAGGGGACGGGGACGGTTTAGGGTCCAGGTGAGGGTACGGCAACGCTTTAGGGGGAGCGTGCGTGTGAGGGCGCGGGTTAGTGTTAGCGTACGTGTTAGGATTAGGGGACGGGTGAGGGTCAGGCTTCGGGGAAGGGTTAGGGTTAGGGTTCGGGCTAGGGTTAGGGTTAGGGGACGGGGACGGTTTAGGGTCCAGGTGAGGGTACGGCAACGCTTTAGGGGGAGCGTGCGTGTGAGGGCGCGGGTTAGTGTTAGCGTACGGGTTAGGATTAGGGGACGGGTGAGGGTCAGGCTTCGGGGAAGGGTTAGGGTTAGGGTTCGGGCTAGGGTTAGGGTTAGGGGACGGGGACGGTTTAGGGTCCAGGTGAGGGTACGGCAACGCTTTAGGGGGAGCGTGCGTGTGAGGGCGCGGGTTAGTGTTAGCGTACGGGTTAGGATTAGGGGACGGGTGAGGGTCAGGCTTCGGGGAAGGGTTAGGGTTAGGGTTCGGGCTAGGGTTAGGGTTAGGGGACGGGGACCGTTTAGGGTCCAGGTGAGGGTACGGCAACGCTTTAGGGGGAGCGTGCGTGTGAGGGCGCGGGTCAGTGTTAGCGTACGGGTTAGGATTAGGGGACGGGTGAGGGTCAGGCTTCGGGGAAGGGTTAGGGTTAGGGTTCGGGCTAGGGTTAGGGTTAGGGGACGGGGACGGTTTAGGGTCCAGGTGAGGGTACGGCAACGCTTTAGGGGGAGCGTGCGTGTGAGGGCGCGGGTTAGTGTTAGCGTACGGGTTACGATTAGGGGATGGGTGAGGGTCAGGCTTCGGGGAAGGGTTAGGGTTAGGGTTCGGGCTAGGGTTAGGGTTAGGGGACGGGGACGGTTTAGGGTCCAGGTGAGGGTACGGCAACGCTTTAGGGGGAGCGTGCGTGTGAGGGCGTGGGTTAGTGTTAGCGTACGGGTTAGGATTAGGGCACGGGTGAGGGTCAGGCTTCGGGGAAGGGTTAGGGTTAGGGTTCGGGTTAGGGTTAGGGTTAGGGGACGGGGACGGTTTAGGGTCCAGGTGAGTGTACGGCAACGCTTTAGGGGGAGCGTGCGTGTGAGGGCACGGGTTAGTGTTAGCGTACGGGTTAGGATTAGGGGACGGGTGAGGGTCAGGCTTCGGGGAAGGGTTAGGGTTAGGGTTCGGGCTAGGGTTAGGGTTAGGGGACGGGACGGTTTAGGGTCCAGGTGAGGGTACGGCAACGCTTTAGGGGGAGCGTGAGTGTGAGGGCGCGGGTTAGTGTTAGTGTACGGGTTAGGATTAGGGGATTGGTGAGGGTCAGGCTTCGGGGAAGGGTTAGGGTTAGGGTTCGGGCTAGGGTTAGGGTTAGGGGACGGGGACGGTTTAGGGTCCAGGTGAGGGTACGGCAACGCTTTAGGGGGAGCGTGCGTGTGAGGGCACGGGTTAGTGTTAGCGTACGGGTTAGTATTAGGGGACGGGTGAGGGTCAGGCTTCGGGGAAGGGTTAGGGATAGGGTTCGGGCTAGGGTTAGGGTTAGGGGACGGGGATGGTTTAGGGTCCAGGTGAGGGTACGGCAACGCTTTAGGGGGAGCGTGCGTGTGAGGGCGCGGGTTAGTGTTAGCGTACGGGTTAGGATTAGGGGACGGGTGAGGGTCAGGCTTCGGGGAAGGGTTAGGGTTAGGGTTCGGGCTAGGGTTAGGGTTAGGGTTAGGGGATGGTTTAGGGTCCAGGTGAGGGTACGGCAACGCTTTAGGGGGAGCGTGCGTGTGAGGGCGCGGGTTAGTGTTAGCGTACGGGTTAGGATTAGGGGACGGGTGAGGGTCAGGCTTCGGGGAAGGGTTAGGGTTAGGGTTCGGGCTAGGGTTAGGGTTAGGGGACGGGGACGGTTTAGGGTCCAGGTGAGGGTACGGCAACGCTTTAGGGGGAGCGTGCGTGTGAGGGCGCGGGTTAGTGTTAGCGTACGCGTTAGGATTAGGGGACGGGTGAGGGTCAGGCTTCGGGGAAGGGTTAGGGTTAGGGTTCGGGCTAGGGTTAGGGTTAGGGGACGGGGACGGTTTAGGGTCCAGGTGAGGGTACGGCAACGCTTTAGGGGGAGCGTGCGTGTGAGGGCGCGGGTTAGTGTTAGCGTACGGGTTAGGATTAGGGGACGGGTGAGGGTCAGGCTTCGGGGAAGGGTTAGGGTTAGGGTTCGGGCTAGGGTTAGGGTTAGGGGACGGGGACGGTTTAGGGTCCAGGTGAGGGTACGGCAACGCTTTAGGGGGAGCGTGCGTGTGAGGGCGCGGGTTAGTGTTAGCGTACGGGTTAGGATTAGGGGACGGGTGAGGGTCAGGCTTCGGGGAAGGGTTAGGGTTAGGGTTCGGGCTAGGGTTAGGGTTAGGGGACGGGGACGGTTTAGGGTCCAGGTGAGGGTACGGCAACGCTTTAGGGGGAGCGTGCGTGTGAGGGCGCGGGTTAGTGTTAGCGTACGGGTTACGATTAGGGGACGGGTGAGGGTCAGGCTTCGGGGAAGGGTTAGGGTTAGGGTTCGGGCTAGGGTTAGGGTTAGGGGACGGGGACGGTTTAGGGTCCAGGTGAGGGTACGGCAACGCTTTAGGGGGAGCGTGCGTGTGAGGGCGCGGGTTAGTGTTAGCGTACGGGTTAGGATTAGGGCACGGGTGAGGGTCAGGCTTCGGGGAAGGGTTAGGGTTAGGGTTCGGGCTAGGGTTAGGGTTAGGGGACGGGGACGGTTTAGGGTCCAGGTGAGGGTACGGCAACGCTTTAGGGGGAGCGTGCATGTGAGGGCGCGGGTTAGTGTTAGCGTACGGGTTACGATTAGGGGACGGGTGAGGGTCAGGCTTCGGGGAAGGGTTAGGGTTAGGGTTCGGGCTAGGGTTAGGGTTAGGGGACGGGGACGGTTTAGGGTCCAGGTGATGGTACGGCAACGCTTTAGGGGGAGCGTGCGTGTGAGGGCGCGGGTTAGTGTTAGCGTACGGGTTAGGATTAGGGCACGAGTGAGGGTCAGGTTTCGGGGAAGGGTTAGGGTTAGGGTTCGGGCTAGGGTTAGGGTTAGGGGACGGGGACGGTTTAGGGTCCAGGTGAGGGTACGGCAACGCTTTAGGGGGAGCGTGCGTGTGAGGGCGCGGGTTAGTGTTAGCGTACGTGTTAGGATTAGTGCACGGGTGAGTGTCAGGTTTCGGAGAAGGGTTAGGGCTAGGGTTCAGGCTAGGGTTAGGGTTAGGGGACGGGGACGGTTTAGGGTCCAGGTGAGGGTACGGCAACGCTTTAGGGGGAGCGTGCGTGTGAGGGCGCGGGTTAGTGTTAGCGTACGGGTTAGGATTCGGGGACGGGTGAGGGTCAGGCTTCGGGGAAGGGTTAGGGTTAGGGTTCGGGCTAGGGTTAGGGTTAGGGGACGGGGACGGTTTAGGGTCCAGGTGAGGGTACGGCAACGCTTTAGGGGAAGCGTGCGTGTGAGGGCGCGGGTTAGTGTTAGCGTACGGGTTAGGATTAGGGCACGGGTGAGGGTCAGGCTTCGGGGAAGTGTTAGGGTTAGGGTTCGGGCTAGGGTTAGGGTTAGGGGACGGGGACGGTTTAGGGTCCAGGTGAGGGTACGGCAACGCTTTAGGGGGAGCGTGCGTGTGAGGGCGCGGGTTAGTGTTAGCGTACGGGTTAGAATTAGGGGACGGGTGAGGGTCAGGCTTCGGGGAAGGGTTAGGGTTAGGGTTCGGGCTAGGGTTAGGGTTAGGGGACGGGGACGGTTTAGGGTCCAGGTGAGTGTACGGCAACGCTTTAGGGGGAGCGTGCGTGTGAGGGCGTGGGTTAGTGTTAGCGTACGAGTTAGGATTAGGGGACGGGTGAGGGTCAGGCTTCGGGGAAGTGTTAGGGTTAGGGTTCGGGCTAGGGTTAGGGTTAGGGGACGGGGACGGTTTAAGGTCCAGGTGAGGGTACGGCAACGCTTTAGGGGGAGCGTGCGTGTGAGGGCGCGGGTTAGTGTTAGCGTACGGGTTAGGATTAGGGGACGGGTGAGGGTCAGGCTTCGGGGAAGGGTTAGGGTTAGGGTTCGGGCTAGGGTTAGGGTTAGGGGACGGGGACGGTTTAGGGGCCAGGTGAGGGTACGGCAACGCTTTAGGGGGAGCGTGCATGTGAGGGCGCGGGTTAGTGTTAGCGTACGGGTTAGGATTGGGGGACGGGTGAGGGTCAGGCTTCAGGGAAGGGTTAGGGTTAGGGTTCGGGCTAGGGTTAGTGTTAGGGGACGGGGACGGTTTAGGGTCCAGGTGAGGGTACGGCAACGCTTTAGGGGGAGCGTGCGTGTGAGGGCGCGGGTTAGTGTTAGCGTACGGGTTAGGATTAGGGGATGGGTGAGGGTCAGGCTTCGGGGAAGGGTTAGGGTTAGGGTTCGGGCTAGGGTTAGGGTTAGGGGACGGGGACGGTTTAGGGTCCAGGTGAGGGTACGGCAACGCTTTAGGGGGAGCGTGCGTGTGAGGGCGCAGGTTAGTGTTAGCGTACGGGTTAGGATTACGGGACGGGTGAGGGTCAGGCTTCGGGGAAGGGTTACGGTTAGGGTTCGGGCTAGGGTTAGGGTTAGGGGACGGGGACTGTTTAGGGTCCAGGTGAGGGTACGGCAACACTTTAGGGGGAGCGTGCGTGTGAGAGCGCGGGTTAGTGTTAGCGTACGTGTTAGGATTAGGGGACGGGTGAGGGTCAGGCTTCGGGGAAGGGTTAGGGTTAGGGTTCGGGCTAGGGTTAGGGTTAGGGGACGGGGACGGTTTAGGGTCCAGGTGAGGGTACGGCAACGCTTTAGGGGGAGCGTGCGTGTGAGGGCGCGGGTTAGTGTTAGCGTACGGGTTAGGATTAGGGGACGGGTGAGGGTCAGGCTTCGGGGAAGGGTTAGGGTTAGGGTTCGGGCTAGGGTTAGGGTTAGGGGACGGGGACGGTTTAGGGTCCAGGTGAGGGTACGGCAACGCTTTAGGGGGAGCGTGCGTGTGAGGGCGCGGGTTAGTGTTAGCGTACGGGTTAGGATTAGGGTACGGGTGAGGGTCAGGCTTCGGGGAAGGGTTAGGGTTAGGGTTCGGGCTAGGGTTAGGGTTAGGGGACGGGGACGGTTTAGGGTCCAGGTGAGGGTACGGCAACGCTTTAGGGGGAGCGTGCGTGTGAGGGCGCGGGTCAGTGTTAGTGTACGGGTTAGGATTAGGGGATGGGTGAGGGTCAGGCTTCGGGGAAGGGTTAGTGTTAGGGTTCGGGCTAGGGTTAGGGTTAGGGGACGGGGACGGTTTAGGGTCCAGGTGAGGGTACGGCAACGCTTTAGGGGGAGCGTGCGTGTGAGGGCGCGGGTTAGTGTTAGCGTACGGGTTAGGATTAGGGCACGGGTGAGGGTCAGGCTTCGGGGAAGGGTTAGGGTTAGGGTTCGGGTTAGGGTTAGGGTTAGGGGACGGGGACTGATTAGCGTCCAGGTGAGTGTACGGCAACGCTTTAGGGGGAGCGTTCGTGTGAGGGCACGGGTTAGTGTTAGCGTACGGGTTAGGATTAGGGGACGGGTGAGGGTCAGGCTTCGGGGAAGGGTTAGGGTTAGGGTTCGGGCTAGGGTTAGGGTTAGGGGACGGGACGGTTTAGGGTCCAGGTGAGGGTACGGCAACGCTTTAGGGGGAGCGTGAGTGTGAGGGCGCGGGTTAGTGTTAGCGTACGGGTTAGGATTAGGGGACTGGTGAGGGTCAGGCTTCGGGGAAGGGTTAGGGTTAGGGTTCGGGCTAGGGTTAGGGTTAGGGGACGGGGACGGTTTAGGGTCCAGGTGAGGGTACGGCAACGCTTTAGGGGGAGCGTGCGTGTGAGGGCACGGGTTAGTGTTAGCGTACGGGTTAGTATTAGGGGACGGGTGAGGGTCAGGCTTCGGGGAAGGGTTAGGGTTAGGGTTCGGGCTAGGGTTAGGGTTAGGGGACGGGGATGGTTTTGGGTCCAGGTGAGGGTACGGCAACGCTTTAGGGGGAGCGTGCGTGTGAGGGCGCGGGTTAGTGTTAGCGTACGGGTTAGGATTAGGGGACGGGTGAGGGTCAGGCTTCGGGGAAGGGTTAGGGTTAGGGTTCGGGCTAGGGTTAGGGTTAGGGTTAGGGGACGGTTTAGGGTCCAGGTGAGTGTACGGCAACGCTTTAGGGGGAGCGTGCGTGTGAGGGCGCGGGTTAGTGTTAGCGTACGGGTTAGGATTAGGGAACGGGTGAGGGTCAGGCTTCGGGGAAGGGTTAGGGTTAGGGTTCGGGCTAGGGTTAGGGTTAGGGGACGGGGACGGTTTAGGGTCCAGGTGAGGGTACGGCAACGCTTTAGGGGGAGCGTGCGTGTGAGGGCGCGGGTTAGTGTTAGCGTACGGGTTAGGATTAGGGCACGGGTGAGGGTCAGGCTTCGGGGAAGGGTTAGGGTTAGGGTTCGGGCTAGAGTTAGGGTTAGGGGACGGGGACGGTTTAGGGTCCAGGTGAGGGTACGGCAACGCTTTAGGGGGAGCGTGCGTGTGAGGGCGCGGGTTAGTGTTAGCGTACGGGTTAGGATTAGGGAACGGGTGACGGTCAGGCTTCGGGGAAGGGTTAGGGTTAGGGTTCGGGCTAGGGTTAGGGTTAGGGGACGGGGACGGTTTAGGGTCCAGGTGAGGGTACGGCAACGCTTTAGGGGGAGCGTGCGTGTGAGGGCGCGGGTTAGTGTTAGCGTACGGGTTAGGATTAGGGGACGGGTGAGGGTCAGGCTTCGGGGAAGGGTTAGGGTTAGGGTTCGGGCTAGGTTTAGGGTTAGGGGACGGGGACGGTTTAGGGTCCAGGTGAGGGTACGGCAACGCTTTAGGGGGAGCGTGCGTGTGAGGGCGCGGGTTAGTGTTAGCGTACAGGTTAGGATTAGGGGACGGGTGAGGGTCAGGCTTCGGGGAAGGGTTAGGGTTAGGGTTCGGAATAGGGTTAGGGTTAGGGGACGGGGACGGTTTAGGGTCCAGGTGAGGGTACGGCAACGCTTTAGGGGGAGCGTGCGTGTGAGGGCGCGGGTTAGTGTTAGCGTACGGGTTAGGATTAGGGCACGGGTGAGGGTCAGGCTTCGGGGAATGGTTAGGGTTAGGCTTCGGGCTAGGGTTAGGGTTAGGGGACGGGGACGGTTTAGGGTCCAGGTGAGGGTACGGCAATGCTTTAGGGGGAGCGTGCGTGTGAGGGCGTGGGTTAGTGTTAGCGTACGGGTTAGGATTAGGGGACGGGTGAGGGTCAGGCTTCGGGGAAGGGTTAGGGTTAGGGTTCGGGCTAGGGTTAGGGTTAGGGGACGGGGACGGTTAGGGTCCAGGTGAGGGTACGGCAACGCTTTAGGAGAGCGTGCGTGTGAGGGCGCGGGTTAGTGTTAGCGTACGGGTTAGGATTAGGGGACGGGTGAGGGTCAGGCTTCGGGGAAGGGTTAGGGTTAGGGTTCGGGCTAGGGTTAGGGTTAGGGGACGGGGACGGTTTAGGGTCCAGGTGAGGGTACGGCAACGATTTAGGGGGAGCGTGCGTGTGAGGGCACGGGTTAGTGTTAGCGTACGGGTTAGGATTAGGGCACGGGTGAGGGTCAGGCTTCGGGGAAGGGTTAGGGTTAGGGTTCGGGCTAGGGTTAGGGTTAGGGGACGGGGACGGTTTAGGGTCCAGGTGAGGGTACGGCAACGCTTTAGGGGGAGCGTGCGTGTGAGGGCGCGGGTTAGTGTTAGCGTACGGGTTAGGATTAGGGCACGGGTGAGGGTCAGGCTTCGGGGAAGTGTTAGGGTTAGGGTTCGGGCTAGGGTTAGGGTTAGGGGACGGGGACGGTTTAGGGTCCAGGTGAGGGTACGGCAACGCTTTAGGGGGAGCGTGCATGTGAGGGCGCGGGTTAGTGTTAGCGTACGTGTTAGGATTAGGGCACGGGTGAGGGTCAGGCTTCGGGGAAGGGTTAGGGTTAGGGTTCGGGCTAGGGTTAGGGTTAGGGGACGGGGACGGTTTAGGGTCCAGGTGAGGGTACGGCAACGCTTTAGGGGGAGCGTGCGTGTGAGGGCGCGGGTTAGTGTTAGCGTACGGGTTAGGATTAGGGGACGGGTGAGGGTCAGGCTTCGGGGAAGGGTTAGGGTTAGGGTTCGGGCTAGGGTTAGGGTTAGGGGACGGGGACGGTTTAGGGTCCAGGTGAGGGTACGGCAACGCTTTAGGGGGAGCGTGCGTGTGAGGGCGCGGGTTAGTGTTAGCGTACGGGTTAGGATTAGGGCACGGGTGAGGGTCAGGCTTCGGGGAAAGGTTAGGGTTAGGGTTCGGGCTAGGGTTAGGGTTAGGGGACGGGGACGGTTTAGGGTCCAGGTGAGGGTACGGCAACGCTTTAGGGGGAGCGTGCGTGTGAGGGCGCGGGTTAGTGTTAGCGTACGGGTTAGGATTAGGGGACGGGTGAGGGTCAGGCTTCGGGGAAGGGTTAGGGTTAGGGTTCGGGCTAGGGTTAGGGTTAGGGGACGGGGACGGTTTAGGGTCCAGGTGAGGGTACGGCAACGCTTTAGGGGGAGCGTGCGTGTGAGGGCGCGGGTTAGTGTTAGCCTACGGGTTAGGATTAGGGGACGGGTGAGGGTCAGGCTTCGGGGAAGGGTTAGGGTTAGGGTTCGGGCTAGGGTTAGGGTTAGGGGACGGGGACGGTTTAGGGTCCAGGTGAGGGTACGGCAACGCTTTAGGGGGAGCGTGCGTGTGAGGGCGCGGGTTAGTGTTAGCGTACGGGTTAGGATTAGGGGACGGGTGAGGGTCAGGCTTCGGGGAAGGGTTAGGGTTAGGGTTCGGGCTAGGGTTAGGGTTAGGGGACGGGGACGGTTTAGGGTCCAGGTGAGGGTACGGCAACGCTTTAGGGGGAGCGTGCGTGTGAGGGCGCGGGTCAGTGTTAGTGTACGGGTTAGGATTAGGGGATGGGTGAGGGTCAGGCTTCGGGGAAGGGTTAGGGTTAGGGTTCGGGCTAGGGTTAGGGTTAGGGGACGGGGACGGTTTAGGGTCCAGGTGAGGGTACGGCAACGCTTTAGGGGGAGCGTGCGTGTGAGGGCGCGGGTTAGTGTTAGCGTACGGGTTAGGATTAGGGCACGGGTGAGGGTCAGGCTTCGGGGAAGGGTTAGGGTTAGGGTTCGGGTTAGGGTTAGGGTTAGGGGACGGGGACTGATTAGGGTCCAGGTGAGTGTACGGCAACGCTTTAGGGGGAGCGTGCGTGTGAGGGCACGGGTTAGTGTTAGCGTACGGGTTAGGATTAGGGGACGGGTGAGGGTCAGGCTTCGGGGAAGGGTTAGGGTTAGGGTTCGGGCTAGGGTTAGGGTTAGGGGACGGGACGGTTTAGGGTCCAGGTGAGGGTACGGCAACGCTTTAGGGGGAGCGTGAGTGTGAGGGCGCGGGTTAGTGTTAGCGTACGGGTTAGGATTAGGGGACTGGTGAGGGTCAGGCTTCGGGGAAGGGTTAGGGTTAGGGTTCGGGCTAGGGTTAGGGTTAGGGGACGGGGACGGTTTAGGGTCCAGGTGAGGGTACGGCAACGCTTTAGGGGGAGCGTGCGTGTGAGGGCACGGGTTAGTGTTAGCGTACGGGTTAGTATTAGGGGACGGGTGAGGGTCAGGCTTCGGGGAAGGGTTAGGGTTAGGGTTCGGGCTAGGGTTAGGGTTAGGGGACGGGGATGGTTTAGGGTCCAGGTGAGGGTACGGCAACGCTTTAGGGGGAGCGTGCGTGTGAGGGCGCGGGTTAGTGTTAGCGTACGGGTTAGGATTAGGGGACGGGTGAGGGTCAGGCTTCGGGGAAGGGTTAGGGTTAGGGTTCGGGCTAGGGTTAGGTTTAGGGTTAGGGGACGGTTTAGGGTCCAGGTGAGGGTACGGCAACGCTTTAGGGGGAGCGTGCGTGTGAGGGCGCGGGTTAGTGTTAGCGTACGGGTTAGGATTAGGGAACGGGTGAGGGTCAGGCTTCGGGGAAGGGTTAGGGTTAGGGTTCGGGCTAGGGTTAGGGTTAGGGGACGGGGACGGTTTAGCGTCCAGGTGAGGGTACGGCAACGCTTTAGGGGGAGCGTGCGTGTGAGGGCGCGGGTTAGTGTTAGCGTACGGGTTAGGATTAGGGCACGGGTGAGGGTCAGGCTTCGGGGAAGGGTTAGGGTTAGGGTTCGGGCTAGAGTTAGGTTTAGGGGACGGGGACGGTTTAGGGTCCAGGTGAGGGTACGGCAACGCTTTAGGGGGAGCGTGCGTGTGAGGGCGCGGGTTAGTGTTAGCGTACGGGTTAGGATTAGGGAACGGGTGACGGTCAGGCTTCGGGGAAGGGTTAGGGTTAGGGTTCGGGCTAGGGTTAGGGTTAGGGGACGGGGACGGTTTAGGGTCCAGGTGAGGGTACGGCAACGCTTTAGGGGGAGCGTGCGTGTGAGGGCGCGGGTTAGTGTTAGCGTACGGGTTAGGATTAGGGGACGGGTGAGGGTCAGGCTTCGGGGAAGGGTTAGGGTTAGGGTTCGGGCTAGGTTTAGGGTTAGGGGACGGGGACGGTTTAGGGTCCAGGTGAGGGTACGGCAACGCTTTAGGGGGAGCGTGCGTGTGAGGGCGCGGGTTAGTGTTAGCGTACGGGTTAGGATTAGGGGACGGGTGAGGGTCAGGATTCGGGGAAGGGTTAGGGTTAGGGTTCGGGCTAGGGTTAGGGTTAGGGGACGGGGACGGTTTAGGGTCCAGGTGAGGGTACGGCAACGCTTTAGGGGGAGCGTGCGTGTGAGGGCGCGGGTTAGTGTTAGCGTACGGGTTAGGATTAGGGCACGGGTGAGGGTCAGGCTTCGGGGAATGGTTAGGGTTAGGCTTCGGGCTAGGGTTAGGGTTAGGGGACGGGGACGGTTTAGGGTCCAGGTGAGGGTACGGCAATGCTTTAGGGGGAGCGTGCGTGTGAGGGGGTGGGTTAGTGTTAGCGTACGGGTTAGGATTAGGGGACGGGTGAGGGTCAGGCTTCGGGGAAGGGTTAGGGTTAGGGTTCGGGCTAGGGTTAGGGTTAGGGGACGGGGACGGTTAGGGTCCAGGTGAGGGTACGGCAACGCTTTAGGGGGAGCGTGCGTGTGAGGGCGCGGGTTAGTGTTAGCGTACGGGTTAGGATTAGGGGACGGGTGAGGGTCAGGCTTCGGGGAAGGATTAGGGTTAGGGTTCGGGCTAGGGTTAGGGTTAGGGGACGGGGACGGTTTAGGGTCCAGGTGAGGGTACGGCAACGATTTAGGGGGAGCGTGCGTGTGAGGGCGCGGGTTAGTGTTAGCGTACGGGTTAGGATTAGGGCACGGGTGAGGGTCAGGCTTCGGGGAAGGGTTAGGGTTAGGGTTCGGGCTAGGGTTAGGGTTAGGGGACGGGGACGGTTTAGGGTCCAGGTGAGGGTACGGCAACGCTTTAGGGGGAGCGTGCGTGTGAGGGCGCGGGTTAGTGTTAGCGTACGGGTTAGGATTAGGGCACGGGTGAGGGTCAGGCTTCGGGGAAGTGTTAGGGTTAGGGTTCGGGCTAGGGTTAGAGTTAGGGGACGGGGACGGTTTAGGGTCCAGGTGAGGGTACGGCAACGCTTTAGGGGGAGCGTGCATGTGAGGGCGCGGGTTAGTGTTAGCGTACGTGTTAGGATTAGGGCACGGGTGAGGGTCAGGCTTCGGGGAAGGGTTAGGGTTAGGGTTCGGGCTAGGGTTAGGGTTAGGGGACGGGGACGGTTTAGGGTCCAGGTGAGGGTACGGCAACGCTTTAGGGGGAGCGTGCGTGTGAGGGCGCGGGTTAGTGTTAGCGTACGGGTTAGGATTAGGGGACGGGTGAGGGTCAGGCTTCGGGGAAGGGTTAGGGTTAGGGTTCGGGCTAGGGTTAGGGTTAGGGGACGGGGACGGTTTAGGGTCCAGGTGAGGGTACGGCAACGCTTTAGGGGGAGCGTGCGTGTGAGGGCACGGGTTAGTGTTAGCGTACGGGTTAGGATTAGGGCACGGGTGAGGGTCAGGCTTCGGGGAAGGGTTAGGGTTAGGGTTCGGGCTAGGGTTAGGGTTAGGGGACGGGGACGGTTTAGGGTCCAGGTGAGGGTACGGCAACGCTTTAGGGGGAGCGTGCGTGTGAGGGCGCGGGTTAGTGTTAGCGTACGGGTTAGGATTAGGGGACGGGTGAGGGTCAGGCTTCGGGGAAGGGTTAGGGTTAGGGTTCGGGCTAGGGTTAGGGTTAGGGGACGGGGACGGTTTAGGGTCCAGGTGAGGGTACGGCAACGCTTTAGGGGGAGCGTGCGTGTGAGGGCGCGGGTTAGTGTTAGCGTACGGGTTAGGATTAGGGGACGGGTGAGGGTCAGGCTTCGGGGAAGGGTTAGGGTTAGGGTTCGGGCTAGGGTTAGGGTTAGGGGACGGGGACGGTTTAGGGTCCAGGTGAGGGTACGGCAACGCTTTAGGGGGAGCGTGCGTGTGAGGGCGCGGGTTAGTGTTAGCGTACGGGTTAGGATTAGGGGACGGGTGAGGGTCAGGCTTCGGGGAAGGGTTAGGGTTAGGGTTCGGGCTAGGGTTAGGGTTAGGGGACGGGGACGGTTTAGGGTCCAGGTGAGGGTACGGCAACGCTTTAGGGGGAGCGTGCGTGTGAGGGCGCGGGGTAGTGTTCGCGTACGGGTTACGATTAGGGAATGGGTGAGGGTCAGGCTTCGGGGAAGGGTTAGGGTTAGGGTTCGGGCTAGGGTTAGGGTTAGGGGACGGGGACGGTTTAGGGTCCAGGTGAGGGTACGGCAACGCTTTAGGGGGAACGTGCGTGTGAGGGCGCGGGTTAGTGTTAGCGTACGGGTTAGGATTAGGGGACGGGTGAGGGTCAGGCTTCGGGGAAGTGTTAGGGTTAGGGTTCGGACTAGGGTTAGGGTTAGGGGACGGGGACGGTTTAGGGTCCAGGTGAGGGTACGGCAACGCTTTAGGGGGAGCGTGCGTGTGAGGGCACGGGTTAGTGTTAGCGTACGGGTTAGGATTAGGGGACGGGTGAGTGTCAGGCTTCGGGGAAGGGTTAGGGTTAGGGTTCGGGCTAGGGTTAGGGTGAGGGGACGGGACGGTTTAGGGTCCAGGTGAGGGTACGGCAACGCTTTAGGGGGAGCGTGCGTGTGAGGGCGCGGGTTAGTGTTAGCATACGGGTTAGGATTAGGGGACGGGTGAGGGTCAGGCTTCGGGGAAGGGTTAGGTTTAGGGTTCGGGCTAGGGTTAGGGTTAGGGGACGGGGAAGGTTTAGGGTCCAGGTGAGGGTACGGCAACGCTTTAGGGGGAGCGTGCGTGTGAGGGCGCGGGTTAGTGTTAGCGTACGGGTTAGGATTAGGGCACGGGTGAGGGTCAGGCTTCGGGGAAGGGTTAGGGTTAGGGTTCGGGCTAGAGTTAGGTTTAGGGGACGGGGACGGTTTAGGGTCCAGGTGAGGGTACGGCAACGCTTTAGGGGGAGCGTGCGTGTGAGGGCGCGGGTTAGTGTTAGCGTACGGGTTAGGATTAGGGAACGGGTGACGGTCAGGCTTCGGGGAAGGGTTAGGGTTAGGGTTCGGGCTAGGGTTAGGGTTAGGGGACGGGGACGGTTTAGGGTCCAGGTGAGGGTACGGCAACGCTTTAGGGGGAGCGTGCGTGTGAGGGCGCGGGTTAGTGTTAGCGTACGGGTTAGGATTAGGGGACGGGTGAGGGTCAGGCTTCGGGGAAGGGTTAGGGTTAGGGTTCGGGCTAGGTTTAGGGTTAGGGGACGGGGACGGTTTAGGGTCCAGGTGAGGGTACGGCAACGCTTTAGGGGGAGCGTGCGTGTGAGGGCGCGGGTTAGTGTTAGCGTACGGGTTAGGATTAGGGGACGGGTGAGGGTCAGGATTCGGGGAAGGGTTAGGGTTAGGGTTCGGGCTAGGGTTAGGGTTAGGGGACGGGGACGGTTTAGGGTCCAGGTGAGGGTACGGCAACGCTTTAGGGGGAGCGTGCGTGTGAGGGCGCGGGTTAGTGTTAGCGTACGGGTTAGGATTAGGGCACGGGTGAGGGTCAGGCTTCGGGGAATGGTTAGGGTTAGGCTTCGGGCTAGGGTTAGGGTTAGGGGACGGGGACGGTTTAGGGTCCAGGTGAGGGTACGGCAATGCTTTAGGGGGAGCGTGCGTGTGAGGGGGTGGGTTAGTGTTAGCGTACGGGTTAGGATTAGGGGACGGGTGAGGGTCAGGCTTCGGGGAAGGGTTAGGGTTAGGGTTCGGGCTAGGGTTAGGGTTAGGGGACGGGGACGGTTAGGGTCCAGGTGAGGGTACGGCAACGCTTTAGGGGGAGCGTGCGTGTGAGGGCGCGGGTTAGTGTTAGCGTACGGGTTAGGATTAGGGGACGGGTGAGGGTCAGGCTTCGGGGAAGGATTAGGGTTAGGGTTCGGGCTAGGGTTAGGGTTAGGGGACGGGGACGGTTTAGGGTCCAGGTGAGGGTACGGCAACGATTTAGGGGGAGCGTGCGTGTGAGGGCGCGGGTTAGTGTTAGCGTACGGGTTAGGATTAGGGCACGGGTGAGGGTCAGGCTTCGGGGAAGGGTTAGGGTTAGGGTTCGGGCTAGGGTTAGGGTTAGGGGACGGGGACGGTTTAGGGTCCAGGTGAGGGTACGGCAACGCTTTAGGGGGAGCGTGCGTGTGAGGGCGCGGGTTAGTGTTAGCGTACGGGTTAGGATTAGGGCACGGGTGAGGGTCAGGCTTCGGGGAAGTGTTAGGGTTAGGGTTCGGGCTAGGGTTAGAGTTAGGGGACGGGGACGGTTTAGGGTCCAGGTGAGGGTACGGCAACGCTTTAGGGGGAGCGTGCATGTGAGGGCGCGGGTTAGTGTTAGCGTACGTGTTAGGATTAGGGCACGGGTGAGGGTCAGGCTTCGGGGAAGGGTTAGGGTTAGGGTTCGGGCTAGGGTTAGGGTTAGGGGACGGGGACGGTTTAGGGTCCAGGTGAGGGTACGGCAACGCTTTAGGGGGAGCGTGCGTGTGAGGGCGCGGGTTAGTGTTAGCGTACGGGTTAGGATTAGGGGACGGGTGAGGGTCAGGCTTCGGGGAAGGGTTAGGGTTAGGGTTCGGGCTAGGGTTAGGGTTAGGGGACGGGGACGGTTTAGGGTCCAGGTGAGGGTACGGCAACGCTTTAGGGGGAGCGTGCGTGTGAGGGCACGGGTTAGTGTTAGCGTACGGGTTAGGATTAGGGCACGGGTGAGGGTCAGGCTTCGGGGAAGGGTTAGGGTTAGGGTTCGGGCTAGGGTTAGGGTTAGGGGACGGGGACGGTTTAGGGTCCAGGTGAGGGTACGGCAACGCTTTAGGGGGAGCGTGCGTGTGAGGGCGCGGGTTAGTGTTAGCGTACGGGTTAGGATTAGGGGACGGGTGAGGGTCAGGCTTCGGGGAAGGGTTAGGGTTAGGGTTCGGGCTAGGGTTAGGGTTAGGGGACGGGGACGGTTTAGGGTCCAGGTGAGGGTACGGCAACGCTTTAGGGGGAGCGTGCGTGTGAGGGCGCGGGTTAGTGTTAGCGTACGGGTTAGGATTAGGGGACGGGTGAGGGTCAGGCTTCGGGGAAGGGTTAGGGTTAGGGTTCGGGCTAGGGTTAGGGTTAGGGGACGGGGACGGTTTAGGGTCCAGGTGAGGGTACGGCAACGCTTTAGGGGGAGCGTGCGTGTGAGGGCGCGGGTTAGTGTTAGCGTACGGGTTAGGATTAGGGGACGGGTGAGGGTCAGGCTTCGGGGAAGGGTTAGGGTTAGGGTTCGGGCTAGGGTTAGGGTTAGGGGACGGGGACGGTTTAGGGTCCAGGTGAGGGTACGGCAACGCTTTAGGGGGAGCGTGCGTGTGAGGGCGCGGGGTAGTGTTCGCGTACGGGTTACGATTAGGGAATGGGTGAGGGTCAGGCTTCGGGGAAGGGTTAGGGTTAGGGTTCGGGCTAGGGTTAGGGTTAGGGGACGGGGACGGTTTAGGGTCCAGGTGAGGGTACGGCAACGCTTTAGGGGGAACGTGCGTGTGAGGGCGCGGGTTAGTGTTAGCGTACGGGTTAGGATTAGGGGACGGGTGAGGGTCAGGCTTCGGGGAAGTGTTAGGGTTAGGGTTCGGACTAGGGTTAGGGTTAGGGGACGGGGACGGTTTAGGGTCCAGGTGAGGGTACGGCAACGCTTTAGGGGGAGCGTGCGTGTGAGGGCACGGGTTAGTGTTAGCGTACGGGTTAGGATTAGGGGACGGGTGAGTGTCAGGCTTCGGGGAAGGGTTAGGGTTAGGGTTCGGGCTAGGGTTAGGGTGAGGGGACGGGACGGTTTAGGGTCCAGGTGAGGGTACGGCAACGCTTTAGGGGGAGCGTGCGTGTGAGGGCGCGGGTTAGTGTTAGCATACGGGTTAGGATTAGGGGACGGGTGAGGGTCAGGCTTCGGGGAAGGGTTAGGTTTAGGGTTCGGGCTAGGGTTAGGGTTAGGGGACGGGGAAGGTTTAGGGTCCAGGTGAGGGTACGGCAACGCTTTAGGGGGAGCGTGCGTGTGAGGGCGCGGGTTAGTGTTAGCGTACGGTTTAGGATTAGGGGACGGGTGAGGGTCAGGCTTCGGGGAAGGGTTAGTGTTAGGGTTCGGGCTAGGGTTAGGGTTAGGGGACGGGGACGGTTTAGGGTCCAGGTGAGGGTACGGCAACGCTTTAGGGGGAGCGTGCGTGTGAGGGCGCGGGTTAGTGTTAGCGTACGGGTTAGGATTAGGGCACGGGTGAGGGTCAGGCTTCGGGGAAGGGTTAGGGTTAGGGTTCGGGCTAGGGTTAGGGTTAGGGGACGGGGACGGTTTAGGGTCCAGGTGAGGGTACGGCAACGCTTTAGGGGGAGCGTGCGTGTGAGGGCGCGGGTTAGTGTTAGCGTACGGGTTAGGATTAGGGGACGGGTGAGGGTCAGGCTTCAGGGAAGGGTTAGGGTTAGGTTTCGGGCTAGGGTTAGGGTTAGGGGACGGGGACGGTTTAGGGTCCAGGTGAGGGTACGGCAACGATTTAGGGGGAGCGTGCGTGTGAGGGCGCGGGTTAGTATTAGCGTACGGGTTAGGATTAGGGCACGGGTGAGGGTCAGGCTTCGGGGAATGGTTAGGGTTAGGGTTCGGGCTAGGGTTAGGGTTAGGGGACGGGGACGGTTTAGGGTCCAGGTGAGGGTACGGCAACGCTTTAGGGGGAGCGTGCGTTTGAGGGCGCGGGTTAGTGTTAGCGTACGGGTTAGGATTAGGGGACGGGTGAGGGTCAGGCTTCGGGGAAGGGTTAGGGTTAGGGTTCGGGCTAGGGTTAGGGTTAGGGGACGGGGACGGTTTAGGGTCCAGGTGAGGGTACGGCAATGCTTTAGGGGGAGCGTGCGTGTGAGGGCGCGGGTTAGTGTTAGCGTACGGGTTAGGATTAGGGCACGGGTGAGGGTCAGGCTTTGGGGAAGGGTTAGGGTTAGGGTTCGGGCTAGGGTTAGGGTTAGGGGACGGGGACGGTTTAGGGTCCAGGTGAGGGTACGGCAACGCTTTAGGGGGAGCGTGCGTGTGAGGGCGCGGGTTAGTGTTAGCGTACGGGTTAGGATTAGGGGATGGGTGAGGGTCAGGCTTCGGGGAAGGGTTAGGGTTAGGGTTCGGGCTAGGGTTAGGGTTAGGGGACGGGGACGGTTTAGGGTCCAGGTGAGGGTACGGCAACGCTTTAGGGGGAGCGTGCGTGTGAGGGCGCGGGTTAGGGTTAGCGTACGGGTTAGGATTAGGGGACGGGTGAGGGTCAGGCTTCGGGGAAGGGTTAGGGTTAGGGTTCGGGCTAGGGTTAGGGTTAGGGGACGGGGACGGTTTAGGGTCCAGGTGAGGGTACGGCAACGCTTTAGGGGGAGCGTGCGTGTGAGGGCGCGGGTTAGTGTTAGCGTACGGGTTAGGATTAGGGGACGGGTGAGGGTCAGGCTTCGGGGAAGGGTTAGGGTTAGGGTTCGGGCTAGGGTTAGGGTTAGGGGACGGTGACGGTTTAGGGTCCAGGTGAGGGTACGGCAACGCTTTAGGGGGAGCGTGCATGTGAGGGCGCGGGTTAGTGTTAGCGTACGGGTTAGGATTAGGGGACGGGTGAGGGTCAGGCTTCAGGGAATGGTTAGGGTTAGGTTTCGGGCTAGGGTTAGGGTTAGGGGACGGGGACGGTTTAGGGTCCAGGTGAGGGTACGGCAACGATTTAGGGGGAGCGTGCGTGTGAGGGCGCGGGTTAGTGTTAGCGTACGGGTTAGGATTAGGGCACGGGTGAGGGTCAGGCTTCGGGGAAGGGTTAGGGTTAGGGTTCGGGCTAGGGTTAGGGTTAGGGGACGGGGACGGTTTAGGGTCCAGGTGAGGGTACGGCAACGCTTTAGGGGGAGCGTGCGTGTGAGGACGCGGGTTAGTGTTAGCGTACGTGTTAGGATTAGGGCACGGGTGAGGGTCAGGCTTCGGGGAAGGGTTAGGGTTAGGGTTCGGGCTAGGGTTAGGGTCAGGGGACGGGGACGGTTTAGGGTCCAGGTGAGGGTACGGCAACGCTTTAGGGGAAGCGTGCGTGTGAGGGCGCGGGTTAGTGTTAGCGTACGGGTTAGGATTAGGGGACGGGTGAGGGTCAGGCTTCGGGGAAGGGTTAGGGTTAGGGTTCGGGCTAGGGTTAGGATTAGGGGACGGGGACGGTTTAGGGTCCAGGTGAGGGTACGGCAACGCTTTAGGGGGAGCGTGCGTGTGAGGGCGCGGGTTAGTGTTAGCTTACGGGTTAGGATTAGGGGACGGGTGAGGGTCAGGCTTCAGGGAAGGGTTAGGGTTAGGTTTCGGGCTAGGGTTAGGGTTAGGGGACGGGGACGGTTTAGGGTCCAGGTGAGGGTACGGCAACGATTTAGGGGGAGCGTGCGTGTGAGGGCGCGGGTTAGTATTAGCGTACGGGTTAGGATTAGGGCACGGGTGAGGGTCAGGCTTCGGGGAATGGTTAGGGTTAGGGTTCGGGCTAGGGTTAGGGTTAGGGGACGGGGACGGTTTAGGGTCCAGGTGAGGGTACGGCAACGCTTTAGGGGGAGCTTGCGTTTGAGGGCGCGGGTTAGTGTTAGCGTACGGGTTAGGATTAGGGGACGGGTGAGGGTCAGGCTTCGCGGAAGGGTTAGGGTTAGGGTTCGGGCTAGGGTTAGGGTTAGGGGACGGGGACGGTTTAGGGTCCAGGTGAGGGTACGGCAATGCTTTAGGGGGAGCGTGCGTGTGAGGGCGCGGGTTAGTGTTAGCGTACGGGTTAGGATTAGGGCACGGGTGAGGGTCAGGCTTCGGGGAAGGGTTAGGGTTTGGGTTCGGGCTAGGGTTAGGGTTAGGGGACGGGGACGGTTTAGGGTCCAGGTGAGGGTACGGCAACGCTTTAGGGGGAGCGTGCGTGTGAGGGCGCGGTTTAGTGTTAGCGTACGGGTTAGTATTAGGGGATGGGTGAGGGTCAGGCTTCGGGGAAGGGTTAGGGTTAGGGTTCGGGCTAGGGTTAGGGTTAGGGGACGGGGACGGTTTAGGGTCCAGGTGAGGGTACGGCAACGCTTTAGGGGGAGCGTGCGTGTGAGGGCGCGGGTTAGTGTTAGCGTACGGGTTAGGATTAGGGGACGGGTGAGGGTCAGGCTTCGGGGAAGGGTTAGGGTTAGGGTTCGGGCTAGGGTTAGGGTTAGGGGACGGGGACGGTTTAGGGTCCAGGTGAGGGTACAGCAACGTTTTAGGGGGAGCGTGCGTGTGAGGGCGCGGGTTAGTTTTAGCGTACGGGTTAGGATTAGGGGACGGGTGAGGGTCAGGCTTCGGGGAAGGGTTAGGGTTAGGGTTCGGGCTAGGGTTACGGTTAGGGGACGGGGACGGTTTAGGGTCCAGGTGAGGGTACGGCAACGCTTTAGGGGGAGCGTGCGTGTGAGGGCGCGGGTTAGTGTTAGCGTACGGGTTAGGATTAGGGGACGGGTGAGGGTCAGGCTTCGGGGAAGGGTTAGGGTTAGGGTTCGGGCTAGGGTTAGGGTTAGGGGACGGGGACGGTTTAGGGTCCAGGTGAGGGTACGGCAACGCTTTAGGGGGAGCGTGCGTGTGAGGGCGCGGGTTAGTGTTAGCGTACGGGTTAGGATTAGGGGACGGGTGAGGGTCAGGCTTCGGGGAAGGGTTAGGGTTAGGGTTCGGGCTAGGGTTAGGGTTAGGGGACGGGGACGGTTTAGGGTCCAGGTGAGGGTACAGGAACGTTTTAGGGGGAGCGTGCGTGTGAGGGCGCGGGTTAGTGTTAGCGTACGGGTTAGGATTAGGGGACGGGTGAGGGTCAGGCTTCGGGGAAGGGTTAGGGTTAGGGTTCGGGCTAGGGTTAGGGTTAGGGGACGGGGACGGTTTAGGGTCCAGGTGAGGGTACGGCAACGCTTTAGGGGGAGCGTGCGTGTGAGGGCGCGGGTTAGTGTTAGCGTACGGGTTAGGATTAGGGGACGGGTGAGGGTCAGGCTTCGGGGAAGGGTTAGGGTTAGGGTTCGGGCTAGGGTTAGGGTTAGGGGACGGTGACGGTTTAGGGTCCAGGTGAGGGTACGGCAACGCTTTAGGGGGAGCGTGCATGTGAGGGCGCGGGTTAGTGTTAGCGTACGGGTTAGGATTAGGGGACGGGTGAGGGTCAGGCTTCAGGGAAGGGTTAGGGTTAGGTTTCGGGCTAGGGTTAGGGTTAGGGGACGGGGACGGTTTAGGGTCCAGGTGAGGGTACGGCAACGCTTTAGGGGGAGCGTGCGTGTGAGGGCGCGGGTTAGTGTTAGCGTACGGGTTAGGATTAGGGCACGGGTGAGGGTCAGGCTTCGGGGAAGGGTTAGGGTTAGGGTTCGGGCTAGGGTTAGGGTTAGGGGACGGGGACGGTTTAGGGTCCAGGTGAGGGTACGGCAACGCTTTAGGGGGAGCGTGCGTGTGAGGACGCGGGTTAGTGTTAGCGTACGTGTTAGGATTAGGGCACGGGTGAGGGTCAGGCTTCGGGGAAGGGTTAGGGTTAGGGTTCGGGCTAGGGTTAGGGTCAGGGGACGGGGACGGTTTAGGGTCCAGGTGAGGGTACGGCAACGCTTTAGGGGAAGCGTGCGTGTGAGGGCGCGGGTTAGTGTTAGCGTACGGGTTAGGATTAGGGGACGGGTGAGGGTCAGGCTTCGGGGAAGGGTTAGGGTTAGGGTTCGGGCTAGGGTTAGGATTAGGGGACGGGGACAGTTTAGGGTCCAGGTGAGGGTACGGCAACGCTTTAGGGGGAGCGTGCGTGTGAGGGCGCGGGTTAGTGTTAGCTTACGGGTTAGGATTAGGGCACGGGTGAGGGTCAGGCTTCGGGGAAGGGTTAGGGTTAGGGTTCGGGCTAGGGTTAGGGTTAGGGGACGGGGACGGTTTAGGGTCCAGGTGAGGGTACGGCAACGCTTTAGGGGGAGCGTGCGTGTGAGGGCGCGGGTTAGTGTTAGCGTAAGGGTTAGGATTAGGGGACGGGTGAGGGTCAGGCTTCGGGGAAGGGTTAGGGTTAGGGTTCGGGCTAGGGTTAGGGTTAGGGGACGGGGACGGTTTAGGGTCCAGGTGAGGGTACGGCAACGCTTTAGGGGGAGCGTGCGTGTGAGGGCGCGGGTTAGTGTTAGCGTACGGGTTAGGATTAGGGAACGGGTGACGGTCAGGCTTCGGGGAAGGGTTAGGGTTAGGGTTCGGGCTAGGGTTAGGGTTAGGGGAAGTGGACGGTTTAGGGTCCAGCTGAGGGTACGGCAACGCTTTAGGGGGAGCGTGCGTGTGAGGGCGCGGGTTAGTGTTAGCGTACGGGTTAGGATTAGGGGACGGGTGAGGGTCAGGCTTCGGGGAAGGGTTAGGGTTAGGGTTCGGGCTAGGGTTAGGTTTAGGGGACGGGGACGGTTTAGGGTCCAGGTGAGGGTACGGCAACGCTTTAGGGGGAGCGTGCGTGTGAGGGCGCGGGTTAGTGTTAGCGTACGGGTTAGGATTAGGGGACGGGTGAGGGTCAGGCTTCGGGGAAGGGTTAGGGTTAGGGTTCGGGCTAGGGTTAGGGTTAGGGGACGGGGACGGTTTAGGGTCCAGGTGAGGGTACGGCAACGCTTTAGGGGGAGCGTGCGTGTGAGGGCGCGGGTTAGTGTTAGCATACGGGTTAGGATTAGGGGTCGGGTGAGGGTCAGGCTTCGGGGAAGGGTTAGGGTTAGGGTTCGGGCTAGGGTTAGGGTTAGGGGACGGGGACGGTTTAGGGTCCAGGTGAGGGTACGGCAACGATTTAGGGGGAGCGTGCGTGTGAGGGCGCGGGTTAGTGTTAGCGTACGGTTTAGGATTAGGGCACGGGTGAGGGTCAGGCTTCGGGGAAGGGTTAGGGTTAGGGTTCGGGCTAGGGTTACGGTTAGGGGACGGGGACGGTTTAGGGTCCAGGTGAGGGTACGGCAACGCTTTAGGGGGAGCGTGCGTGTGAGGACGCGGGTTAGTGTTAGCGTACGTGTTAGGATTAGGGCACGGGTGAGGGTCAGGCTTCGGGGAAGGGTTAGGGTTAGGGTTCGGGCTAGGGTTAGGGTTAGGGGACGGAGACGGTTTAGGGTCCAGGTGAGGGTACGGCAACGCTTTAGGGGGAGCGTGCGTGTGAGGGCGCGGGTTAGTGTTAGCGTACGGATTAGGATTAGGGGACGGGTGAGGGTCAGGCTTCGGGGAAGGTTTAGGGTTAGGGTTCGGGCTAGGGTTAGGGTTAGGGGACGGGGACGGTTTAGGGTCCAGGTGAGGGTACGGCAACGCTTTAGGGGGAGCGTGCGTGTGAGGGCGCGGGTTAGTGTTCGCGTACGGGTTACGATTAGGGGACGGGTGAGGGTCAGGCTTCGGGGAAGGTTTAGGGTTAGGGTTCGGGCTAGGGTTAGGGTTAGGGGACGGGGACGGTTTAGGGTCCAGGTGAGGGTACGGCAACGCTTTAGGGGGAGCGTGCGTGTGAGGGCGCGGGTTAGTGTTAGCGTACGGGTTAGGATTAGGGCACGGGTGAGGGTCAGGCTTCGGGGAAGGGTTAGGGTTAGGGTTCGGGCTAGGGTTAGGGTTAGGGGACGGGGATGGTTTAGGGTCCAGGTGAGGGTACGGAAACGCTTTAGGGGGAGCGTGCGTGTGAGGGCGTGGGTTAGTGTTAGCGTACGGATTAGGATTAGGGGACGTGTGAGGGTCAGGCTTCGGGGAAAGGTTAGGGTTAGTGTTCGGGCTAGGGTTAGGGTTAGGGGACGGGGACGGTTTAGGGTCCAGGTGAGGGTACGGCAACGCTTTAGGGGGAGCGTGCGTGTGAGGGCGCGGGTTAGTGTTCGCGTACGGGTTACGATTATGGGACGGGTGAGGGTCAGGCTTCGGGGAAGGGTTAGGGTTAGGGTTCGGGCTAGGGTTAGGGTTAGGGGACGGGGACGGTTTAGGGTCCAGGTGAGGGTACGGCAACGCTTTAGAGGGAGCGTGCGTGTGAGGGCGCGGGTTAGTGTTAGCGTACGGGTTAGGATTAGGGCACGGGTGAGGGTCAGGCTTCGGGGAAGGGTTAGGGTTAGGGTTCGGGCTAGGGTTAGGGTTAGGGGACGGGGACGGTTTAGGGTCCAGGTGAGGGTACGGCAACGCTTTAGGGGGAGCGTGCGTGTGAGGGCGCGGGTTAGTGTTAGCGTACGGGTTAGGATTAGGGCACGGGTGAGGGTCAGGCTTCGGGGAAGGGTTAGGGTTAGGGTTCGGGCTAGGGTTAGGGTTAGGGGACGGGGACGGTTTAGGGTCCAGGTGAGGGTACGGCAACGCTTTAGGGGGAGCGTGCGTGTAAGGGCGCGGGTTAGAGTTAGCGTACGGGTTAGGATTAGGGGACGGGTGAGGGTCAGGCTTCGGGGAAGGGTTAGGGTTATGGTTCGGGCTAGGGTTAGGGTTAGGGGACGGGGACGGTTTAGGGTCCAGGTGAGGGTACGGCAACGCTTTAGGGGGAGCGTGCGTGTGAGGGCGCGGGTTAGTGTTAGCGTACGGGTTAGGATTAGGGCACGGGTGAGGGTCAGGCTTCGGGGAAGTGTTAGGGTTAGGGTTCGGGCTTGGGTTAGGGTTAGGGGACGGGGACCGTTTAGTGTCCAGGTGAGGGTACGGCAACGCTTTAGGGGGTGCGTGCGTGTGAGGGCGCGGGTTAGTGTTAGCGTACGGGTTAGGATTAGGGGACGGGTGAGGGTCAGGCTTCGGGGAAGGGTTAGGGTTAGGGTTCGGGCTAGGGTTAGGGTTAGGGGACGGGGACGGTTTAGGGTCCAGGTGAGGGTACGGCAACGCTTTAGGCGGAACGTGCGTGTGAGGGCGCGGGTTAGTGTTAGCGTACGGGTTAGGATTAGGGCACGGGTGAGGGTCAGGCTTCGGGGAAGAGTTAGGGCTAGGGTTCGGGCTAGGGTTAGGGTTAGGGGACGGGGACGGTTTAGGGTCCAGGTGAGGGTACGGCAACGCTTTAGGGGGAGCGTGCGTGTGAGGGCGCGGATTAGTGTTAGCGTACGGGTTACGATTAGGGGACGGGTGAGGGTCAGGCTTCGGGGAAGGGTTAGGGTTAGGGTTCGGGCTAGGGTTAGGGTTAGGGGACGGGGACGGTTTAGGGTCCAGGTGAGGGTACGGGAACGCTTTAGGGGGAGCGTGCGTGTGAGAGCCCAGGTTAGTGTTAGCGTACGTGTTAGGATTAGGGCACGGGTGAGGGTCAGGCTTCAGGGAAGGGTTAGGGTTAGGGTTCGGGCTAGGGTTAGGGTTAGGGGACGGGGACGGTTTAGGGTCCAGGTGAGGGTACGGCAACGCTTTAGGGGGAGCGTGCGTGTGAGGGCGCGGGTTAGTGTTAGCGTACGGGTTAGGATTAGGGCACGGGTGAGGGTCAGGCTTCAGGGAAGGGTTAGGGTTAGGGTTCGGGCTAGGGTTAGGGTTAGGGGACGGGGACGGTTTAGGGTCCAGGTGAGGGTACGGCAACGCTTTAGGGGGAGCGTGCGTGTGAGGGCCCAGGTTAGTGTTAGCGTACGTGTTAGGATTAGGGCACGGGTGAGGGTCAGGCTTTGGGGAAGGGTTAGGGTTAGGGTTCGGGCTAGGGTTAGGGTTAGGGGACGGGGACGGTTTAGGGTCCAGGTGAGGGTACGGCAACGCTTTAGGGGGAGCGTGCATGTGAGGGCGCGGGTTAGTGTTAGTGTACGGGTTAGGATTAGGGGACAGGTGAGGGTCAGGCTTCGGGGAAGGGTTAGGGTTAGGGTTCGGGCTAGGGTTAGGATTAGGGGACGGGGACGGTTTAGGGTCCAGGTGGGGGTACGGCAACCCTTTAGGGGGAGCGTGCATGTGAGGGCGTGGGTTAGTGTTAGCGTACGGGTTACGATTAGGGGACCGGTGAGGGTCAGGCTTCGGGGAAGGGTTAGGGTTAGGGTTCGGGCTAAGGTTAGGGTTAGGGGACGGGGACGGTTTAGGGTCCAGGTGAGGGTACGGCAACGCTTTAGGGGGAGCGTGCGTGTGAGGGCACGGGTTAGTTTTAGCGTACGGCTTAGGATTAGGGCACGGGTGAGGGTCAGGCTTCGGGGAAGGGTTAGGGTTAGGGTTCTGGCTAGGGTTAGGGTTAGGGGATGGGGACGGTTTAGGGTCCAGGTGAGGGTACGGCAACGCTTTAGGGTGAGCGTGCGTGTGAGGGCGAGGGTTAGTGTTAGCGTACGGGTTAGGATTAGGGCACGGGTGAGGGTCAGGCTTCGGGGAAGTGTTAGGGTTAGGGTTCGGGCTAGGGTTAGGGTTAGGGGACGGGGACGGTTTAGGGTCCAGGTGAGGGTACGGCAACGCTTTAGGGGGAGCGTGCGTGTGAGGGCGCGGGTTAGTGTTAGCGTACGTGTTAGGATTAGGGCACGGGTGAGGGTCAGGCTTCGGGGAAGGGTTAGGGTTAGGGTTCGGGCTAGGGTTAGGGTTAGGGGACGGGGACGGTTTAGGGTCCAGGTGAGGGTACGGCAACGCTTTAGGGGGAGCGTGCGTGTGAGGGCGCGGGTTAGTGTTAGCGTACGGGTTAGGATTAGGGCACGGGTGAGGGTCAGGCTTCGGGGAAGGGTTAGGGTTAGGGTTCGGGCTAGGGTTAGGTTTAGGGGACGGGGACGGTTTAGGGTCCAGGTGAGGGTACGGCAACGCTTTAGGGGGAGCGTGTGTGTGAGGGCGCGGGTTAGTGTTAGCGTACGTGTTAGGATTAGGGCACGGGTGAGGGTCAGGCTTCGGGGAAGGGTTAGGGTTAGGGTTCGGGCTAGGGTTAGGGTTAGGGGACGGGGACGGTTTAGGGTCCAGGTGAGGGTACGGCAACGCTTTAGGGGGAGCGTGCGTGTGAGGGCGCGGGTTAGTGTTAGCGTACGGTTTAGGATTAGGGCACGGGTGAGGGTCAGGCTTCGGGGAAGGGTTAGGGTTAGGGTTCGGGCTAGGGTTAGGGTTAGGGTTAAGGGACGGTTTAGGGTCCAGGTGAGGGTACGGCAACGCTTTAGGGGGAGCGTGCGTGTGAGGGCGCGGGTTAGTGTTATCGTACGGGTTAGGATTAGGGCACGGGTGAGGGTCAGGCTTCGGGGAAGGGTTAGGGTTAAGGTTCGCGCTAGGGTTAGGGTTAGGGGACGGGGACGGTTTAGGGTCCAGGTGAGGGTACGGCAACGCTTTAGGGGGAGCGTGCGTGTGAGGGCGCGGGTTAGTGTTAGCGTACGGGTTAGGATTAGGGCACGGGTGAGGGTCAGGCTTCGGGGAAGTGTTAGGGTTAGGGTTCGGGCTAGGGTTAGGGTTAGGGGACGGGGACGGTTTAGGGTCCAGGTGAGGGTACGGCAACGCTTTAGGGGGAGCGTGCGTGTGAGGGCGCGGGTTAGTGTTAGCGTACGGGTTACGATTAGGGGACGGGTGAGGGTCAGGCTACGGGGAAGGGTTAGGGTTAGGGTTCGGTCTAGGGTTAGGGTTAGGGGACGGGGACGGTTTAGGGTCCAGGTGAGGGTACGGCAACGCTTTAGGGGGAGCGTGCGTGTGAGGGCGCGGGTTAGTGTTAGCGTACGGGTTAGGATTAGGGCACGGGTGAGGGTCAGGCTTCGGGGAAGGGTTAGGGTTAGGGTTCGGGCTAGGGTTAGGGTTAGGGGACGGGGACGGTTTAGGGTCCAGGTGAGGGTACGGCAACGCTTTAGGGGGAGCGTGCGTGTGAGGGCGCGGGTTAGTGTTAGCGTACGAGTTAGGATTAGGGCACGTGTGAGGGTCAGGCTTCGGGGAAGGGTTAGGGTTAGGGTTCGGGCTAGGGTTAGGGTTAGGGGACGGGGACGGTTTAGGGTCCAGGTGAGGGTCCGGCAACGCTTTAGGGGGAGCGTGCGTGTGAGGGCGCGGGTTAGTGTTAGCGTACGGGTTAGGATTAGGGGACGGGTGAGGGTCAGGCTTCGGGGAAGGGTTAGGGTTAGGGTTCGGGCTAGGGTTAGGGTTAGGGGACGGGGACGGTTTAGGGTCCAGGTGAGGGTACGGCAATGCTTTAGGGGGAGCGTGCGTGTGAGGGCGCGGGTTAGAGTTAGCGTACGGGTTAGGATTAGGGGACGGGTGAGGGTCAGGCTTCGGGGAAGGGTTAGAGTTAGGGTTCGGGCTAGGGTTAGGGTTAGGGGACGGGGACGGTTTAGGGTCCAGGTGAGGGTACGGCAACGCTTTAGGGGGAGCGTGCGTGTGAGGGCGCGGGTTAGTGTTAGCGTACGGGTTAGGATTAGGGGACGGGTGAGGGTCAGGCTTCGGGGAAGGGTTAGGGTTAGGGTTCGGGCTAGGGTTAGGGTTAGGGGACGGGGACGGTTTAGGGTCCAGGTGAGGGTACGGCAACGCTTTAGGGGGAGCGTGCGTGTGAGGGCGCGGGTTAGTGTTAGCGTACGGGTTAGGATTAGGGGACGGGTGAGGGTCAGGCTTCGGGGAAGTGTTAGGGTTAGGGTTCGGGCTAGGGTTAGGGTTAGGGGACGGGGACGGTTTAGGGTCCAGGTGAGGGTACGGCAACGCTTTAGGGGGAGCGTGCGTGTGAGGGCGCGGGTTAGTGTTAGCGTACGGGTTAGGATTAGGGGACGGGTGAGGGTCAGGATTCGGGGAAGGGTTAGGGTTAGGGTTCGGGCTAGGGTTAGGGTTAGGGGACGGGGACGGTTTAGGGTCCAGGTGAGGGTATGGCAACGCTTTAGGGGGAGCGTGCGTGTGAGGGCGCAGGTTAGTGTTAGCGTACGGGTTAGGATTAGGGGACGGGTGAGGGTCAGGCTTCGGGGAAGGGTTAGGGTTAGGGTTCGGGCTAGGGTTAGGGTTAGGGGACCGGGACGGTTTAGGGTCCAGGTGAGGGTACGGCAACGCTTTAGGGGGAGCGTGCGTGTGAGGGCGCGGGTTAGTGTTAGCGTACGGGTTAGGATTAGGGGACGGGTGAGGGTCAGGCTTCGGGGAAGGGTTAGGGTTAGGGTTAGGGCTAGGGTTAGGGTTAGGGAACGGGGACGGTTTAGGGTCCAGGTGAGGGTACGGCAACGATTTAGGGGGAGCGTGCGTGTGAGGGCACGGGTTAGTGTTAGCGTACGGGTTAGGATTAGGGCACGGGTGAGGGTCAGGCTTCGGGGAAGGGTTAGGGTTAGGGTTCGGGCTAGGGTTAGGGTTAGGGGACGGGGACGGTTTAGGGTCCAGGTGAGGGTACGGCAACGCTTTAGGGGGAGCGTGCGTGTGAGGGCGCGGGTTAGTGTTAGCGTACGGGTTAGGATTAGGGTACGGGTGAGGGTCAGGATTCGGGGAAGGGTTAGGGTTAGGGTTCGGGCTAGGGTTAGGGTTAGGGGACGGAGACGGTTTAGGGTCCAGGTGAGGGTACGGCAACGCTTTAGGGGGAGCGTGCGTGTGAGGGCGCGGGTTAGTGTTAGCGTACGGGTTAGGATTAGGGCACGGGTGAGGGTCAGGCTTCGGGGAAGGGTTAGGGTTAGGTTTTGGGCTAGGGTTAGGGTTAGGGGACGGGGACGGTTTAGGGTCCAGGTGAGGGTACGGCAACGCTTTAGGGGGAGCGTGCGTGTGAGGGCGCGGGTTAGTGTTAGCGTTCGTGTTAGGATTAGGGGACGGGTGAGGGTCAGGCTTCGGGGAAGGGTTAGGGTTAGGGTTTGGGCTAGGGTTAGGGTTAGGGGACGGGGACGGTTTAGGGTCCAGGTGAGGGTACGGCAACGCTTTAGGGGGAGCGTGCGTGTGAGGGCGCGGGTTAGTGTTAGCGTACGGGTTAGGATTAGGGCACGGGTGAGGGTCAGGCTTCGGGGAAGGGTTAGGGTTAGGGTTCGGGCTAGGGTTAGGGTTAAGGTTAGGGGACGGTTTAGGGTCCAGGTGAGGGTACGGCAACGCTTTAGGGGGAGCGTGCGTGTGAGGGCGCGGGTTAGTGTTAGCGTACGGGTTAGGATTAGGGGACGGGTGAGGGTCAGGCTTCGGGGAAGGGTTAGGGTTAGGGTTCGAGCTAGGGTTAGGGTTAGGGGACGGGGACGGTTTAGGGTCCAGGTGAGGGTACGGCAACGCTTTAGGGGGAGCGTGCGTGTGAGGGCGCGGGTTAGTGTTAGCGTACGGGTTAGGATTAGGGCACGGGTGAGGGTCAGGCTTCGGGGAAGGGTTAGGGTTAGGGTTCGGGCTAGGGTTAGGGTTAGGGGACGGGGACGGTTTAGGGTCCAGGTGAGGGTACGGCAACGCTTTAGGGGGAGCGTACGTGTGAGAGCGCGGGTTAGTGTTAGCGTACGTGTTAGATTTAGGGCATGGGTGAGGGTCAGGCTTCGGGGAAGGGTTAGGGTTAGGGTTCGGGCTAGGGTTAGGGTTAGGGGACGGGGACGGTTTAGGGTCCAGGTGTGGGTACGGCAACGCTTTAGGGGGAGCGTGCGTGTGAGGGCGCGGGTTAGTGTTAGCGTACGGGTTAGGATTAGGGGACGGGTGAGGGTCAGGATTCGGGGAAGGGTTAGGGTTAGGGTTCGGGCTAGGGTTAGGGTTAGGGGACGGGGACGGTTTAGGGTCCAGGTGAGGGTACGGCAACGCTTTAGGGGGAGCGTGCGTGTGAGGGCGCAGGTTAGTGTTAGCGTACGGGTTAGGATTAGGGGACGGGTGAGGGTCAGGCTTCGGGGAAGGGTTAGGGTTAGGGTTCGGGCTAGGGTTAGGGTTAGGGGACGGGGACGGTTTAGGGTCCAGGTGAGGGTACGGCAACGCTTTAGGGGGAGCGTGCGTGTGAGGGCGCGGGTTAGTGTTAGCGTACGGGTTAGGATTAGGGGACGGGTGAGGGTCAGGCTTCGGGGAAGGGTTAGGGTTAGGGTTAGGGCTAGGGTTAGGGTTAGGGAACGGGGACGGTTTAGGGTCCAGGTGAGGGTACGGCAACGCTTTAGGGGGAGCGTGCGTGTGAGGGCATGGGTTAGTGTTAGCGTACGGGTTAGGATTAGGGCACGGGTGAGGGTCAGGCTTCGGGGAAGGGTTAGGGTTAGGGTTCGGGCTAGGGTTAGGGTTAGGGGACGGGGACGGTTTAGGGTCCAGGTGAGGGTACGGCAACGCTTTAGGGGGAGCGTGCGTGTGAGGGCGCGGGTTAGTGTTAGCGTACGGGTTAGGATTAGGGGACGGGTGAGGGTCAGGATTCGGGGAAGGGTTAGGGTTAGGGTTCAGGCTAGGGTTAGGGTTAGGGGACGGAGACGGTTTAGGGTCCAGGTGAGGGTACGGCAACGCTTTAGGGGGAGCGTGCGTGTGAGGGCGCGGGTTAGTGTTAGCGTACGGGTTAGGATTAGGGCACGGGTGAGGGTCAGGCTTCGGGGAAGGGTTAGGGTTAGGGTTCGGGCTAGGGTTAGGGTTAGGGTTAAGGGACGGTTTAGGGTCCAGGTGAGAGTACGGCAACGCTTTAGGGGGAGCGTGCGTGTGAGGGCGCGGGTTAGTGTTAGCGTACGTGTTAGGATTAGGGCACGGGTGAGGGTCAGGCTTTCGGGAAGGGTTAGGGTTAGGGTTCGGGCTAGGGTTAGGGTTAGGGGACGGGAACGGTTTAGGGTCCAGGTGAGGGTATGGCAACGCATTAGGGGGAGCGTGCATGTGGGGGCGCGGGTTAGTGTTCGCGTAGGGGTTAGGATTAGGGGACGGGTGAGGGTCAGGCTTCGGGGAAGGGTTACGGTTAGGGTTCGGGTTAGGGTTAGGGTTAGGGGACGGGGACGGTTTAGGGTCCAGGTGAGGGTACGGCAACGCTTTAGGGGGAGCGTGCGTGTGAGGGCGCGGGTTAGTGTTAGCGTACGGGTTACGATTAGGGGATGGGTGAGGGTCAGGCTTCGGGGAAGGGTTAGGGTTAGGGTTCGGGCTAGGGTTAGGGTTAGGGGACGGGGAAGTTTTAGGGTCCAGGTGAGGGTACGGCAACGCTTTAGGGGGAGCGTGCGAGTGAGGGCGCGGGTTAGTGTTAGCGTACGGGTTAGGATTAGGGGACGGGTGAGGGTCAGGCTTCGGGGAAGGGTTAGGGTTAGGGTTCGGGCTAGGGTTAGGGTTAGGGGACGGGGACGGTTTAGGGTCCAGGTGAGGGTACGGCAACGCTTTAGGGGGAGCGTGCGTGTGAGGGCGCGGGTTAGTGTTAGCGTACGGGTTAGGATTAGGGGACGGGTGAGGGTCAGGCTTCGGGGAAGGGTTAGTGTTAGGGTTCGGGCTAGGGTTAGGGTTAGGGGACGGGTGAGTGTCAGGCTTCGGGGAAGGGTTAGGGTTAGGGTTCGGGCTAGGGTTAGGGTTAGGGGACGGGGACTGTTTAAGGTCCAGGTGAGGGTACGGCAACGCTTTAGGGGGAGCGTGCGTGTGAGGGCGCGGGTTAGTGTTAGCATACGGTTTAGGATTAGGGGACGGGTGAGGGTCAGGCTTCGGGGAAGGGTTAGGGTTAGGGTTCGGGCTAGGGTTAGGGTTAGGGGACGGGGACGGTTTAGGGTCCAGGTGAGGGTACAGCAACGCTTTAGGGGGAGCGTGCGTGTGAGGGCGCGGGTTAGTGTTAGCGTACGGGTTAGGATTAGAGGACGGGTGAGTGTCAGGATTCGGGGAAGGGTTAGGGTTAGGGTTCGGGCTAGGGTTAGGGTTAGGGGACGGGGACGGTTTAGGGTCCAGGTGAGGGTACGGCAACGCTTTAGAGGGAGCGTGCGTGTGAGGACACGGGTTAGTGTTCGCGTACGGGTTAGGATTAGGGGACGGGTGAGGGTCAGGCTTCGGGGAAGGGTTAGGGTTAGGGTTCGGGCTAGGGTTAGGGTTAGGGGACGGGGACGGTTTAGGGTCCAGGTGAGGGTACGGCAACGCTTTAGGGGGAGCGTGCGTGTGAGGGCGTGGGTTAGTGTTCGCGTACGTGTTAGGATTAGGGCACGGGTGAGGGTCAGGCTTCGGGGAAGGGTTAGGGTTAGGGTTCGGGCTAGGGTTAGGGTTAGGGGACGGGGACGGTTTAGGGTCCAGGTGAGGGTACGGCAACGCTTTAGGGGGAGCGTGCGTGTGAGGGCGCGGGTTAGTGTTAGCGTACGGGTTAGGATTGGGGGACGGGTGAGGGTCAGGCTTCGGGGAAGGGTTAAGGTTAGGGTTCGGGCTAGGGTTAGGGTTAGGGGACGGGGACGGTTTAGGGTCCAGGTGAGGGTACGGCAACGCTTTAGGGGGAGCGTGCGTGTGAGGGCGCGGGTTAGTGTTAGCGTACGGGTTAGGATTGGGGGACGTGTGAGGGTCAGGCTTCGGGGAAGGGTTAGGGTTAGGGTTCGGGCTAGGGTTAGGGTTAGGGGACGGGGACGGTTTAGGGTCCAGGTGAGGGTACGGCAGCGCTTTAGGGGGAGCGTGCGTGTGAGGGCGCGGGTTAGTGTTAGCGTACGGGTTAGGATTAGGGGACGGGTGAGGGTCAGGCTTCGGGGAAGGGTTAGGGTTAGGGTTCGGGCTAGGGTTAGGGTTAGGGGACGGGGACGGTTTAGGGTCCAGGTGAGGGTACGGCAACGCTTTAGGGGGAGCGTGCGTGTGAGGGCGCGGGTTAGTGTTAGCGTACGGGTTAGGATTAGGGCACGGGTGAGGGTCAGGCTTCGGGGAAGGGTTAGTGTTAGGGTTCGGGCTAGGGTTAGGGTTAGGGGACGGGTGAGTGTCAGGCTTCGGGGAAGGGTTAGGGTTAGGGTTCGGGCTAGGGTTAGGGTTAGGGGACGGGGACTGTTTAAGGTCCAGGTGAGGGTACGGCAACGCTTTAGGGGGAGCGTGCGTGTGAGGGCGCGGGTTAGTGTTAGCATACGGGTTAGGATTAGGGGACGGGTGAGGGTCAGGCTTCGGGGAAGGGTTAGGGTTAGGGTTCGGGCTAGGGTTAGGGTTAGGGGACGGGGACGGTTTAGGGTCCAGGTGAGGGTACGGCAACGCTTTAGGGGGAGCGTGCGTGTGAGGGCGCGGGTTAGTGTTAGCGTACGGGTTAGGATTAGAGGACGGGTGAGGGTCAGGATTCGGGGAAGGGTTAGGGTTAGGGTTCGGGCTAGGGTTAGGGTTAGGGGACGGGGACGGTTTAGGGTCCAGGTGAGGGTATGGCAACGCTTTAGAGGGAGCGTGCGTGTGAGGGCGCGGGTTAGTGTTCGCGTACGGGTTAGGATTAGGGGACGGGTGAGGGTCAGGCTTCGGGGAAGGGTTAGGGTTAGGGTTCGGGCTAGGGTTAGGGTTAGGGGACGGGGACGGTTTAGGGTCCAGGTGAGGGTACGGCAACGCTTTAGGGGGAGCGTGCGTGTGAGGGCGTGGGTTAGTGTTCGCGTACGTGTTAGGATTAGGGCACGGGTGAGGGTCAGGCTTCGGGGAAGGGTTAGGGTTAGGGTTCGGGCTAGGGTTAGGGTTAGGGGACGGGGACGGTTTAGGGTCCAGGTGAGGGTACGGCAACGCTTTAGGGGGAGCGTGCGTGTGAGGGCGCGGGTTAGTGTTAGCGTACGGGTTAGGATTGGGGGACGGGTGAGGGTCAGGCTTCGGGGAAGGGTTAAGGTTAGGGTTCGGGCTAGGGTTAGGGTTAGGGGACGGGGACGGTTTAGGGTCCAGGTGAGGGTACGGCAACGCTTTAGGGGGAGCGTGCGTGTGAGGGCGCGGGTTAGTGTTAGCGTACGGGTTAGGATTGGGCGACGTGTGAGGGTCAGGCTTCGGGGAAGGGTTATGGTTAGGGTTCGGGCTAGGGTTAGGGTTAGGGGACGGGGACGGTTTAGGGTCCAGGTGAGGGTACGGCAGCGCTTTAGGGGGAGCGTGCGTGTGAGGGCGCGGGTTAGTGTTAGCCTACGGGTTAGGATTAGGGCACGGGTGAGGGTCAGGCTTCGGGGAAGGGTTAGGGTTAGGGTTCGGTCTAGGGTTAGGGTTAGGGGACGGGGACGGTTTAGGGTCCAGGTGAGGGTACGGCAACGCTTTAGGGGGAGCGTGCGTGTGAGGGCGCGGGTTAGTGTTAGCGTACGTGTTAGGATTAGGGCACGGGTGAGGGTCAGGCTTCGGGGAAGGGTTAGGGTTAGGGTTCGGGCTAGGGTTAGGGTTAGGGGACGGGGACGGTTTAGGGTCCAGGTGAGGGTACGGCAACGCTTTAGGGGGAGCGTGCGTGTGAGGGCGCGGGTTAGTGTTAGCGTACGGGTTAGGATTAGGGGACGGGTGAGGGTCAGGCTTCGGGGAAGGGTTAGGGTTAGGGTTCGGGCTAGGGTTAGGGTTAGGGGACGGGGACGGTTTAGGGTCCAGGTGAGGGTACGGCACCGCTTTAGGGGGAGCGTGCGTGTGAGGGCGCAGGTTAGTGTTAGCGTACGGGTTAGGATTAGGGGACGGGTGAGGGTCAGGCTTCGGGGAAGGGTTAGGGTTAGGGTTCGGGCTAGGGTTAGGGTTAGGGCACGGGGACGGTTTAGGGTCCAGGTGAGGGTACGGCAACGCTTTAGGGGGAGCGTGCGTGTGAGGGCGCGGGTTAGTGTTAGCGTACGGGTTAGGATTAGGGGACGGGTGAGGGTCAGGCTTCGGGGAAGGGTTAGGGTTAGGGTTCGGGCTAGGGTTAGGGTTAGGGGACGGGGACGGTTTAGGTTCCAGGTGAGGGTACGGCAACGCTTTAGGGGGAGCGTGCGTGTGAGGGCGCGGGTTAGTGTTAGCGTTCGGGTTAGGATTAGGGGACGGGTGAGGGTCAGGCTTCGGGGAAGGGTTAGGGTTAGGGTTCGGGCTAGGGTTAGGGTTAGGGGACGGGGACGGTTTAGGGTCCAGGTGAGGGTACGCAACGCTTTAGGGGGAGCGTGCGTGTGAGGGCGCGGGTTAGTGTTCGCGTACGGGTTACGATTAGGGGATGGGTGAGGGTCAGGCTTCGGGGAAGGGTTAGGGTTAGGGTTCGGGCTAGGGTTAGGGTTAGGGGACGGGGACGGTTTAGGGTCCAGGTGAGGGTACGGCAACGCTTTAGGGGGAGCGTGCGTGTGAGGGCGCGGGTTAGTGTTAGCGTACGGGTTAGGATTAGGGCACGGGTGAGGGTCAGGCTTCGGGGAAGGGTTATGGTTAGGGTTCGGGCTAGGGTTAGGGTTAGGGGACGGGGACGGTTTAGGGTCCAGGTGAGGGTACGGCAACGCTTTAGGGGGAGCGTGCGTGTGAGGGCGCGGGTTAGTGTTAGCGTACGGGTTAGGATTGGGGGACGGGTGAGGGTCAGGCTTCGGGGAAGGGTTAAGGTTAGGGTTCGGGCTAGGGTTAGGGTTAGGGGACGGGGACGGTTTAGGGTCCAGGTGAGGGTACGGCAACGCTTTAGGGGGAGCGTGCGTGTGAGGGCGCGGGTTAGTGTTAGCGTACGGGTTAGGATTGGGGGACGTGTGAGGGTCAGGCTTCGGGGAAGGGTTAGGGTTAGGGTTCGGGCTAGGGTTAGGGTTAGGGGACTGGGACGGTTTAGGGTCCAGGTGAGGGTACGGCAGCGCTTTAGGGGGAGCGTGCGTGTGAGGGCGCGGGTTAGTGTTAGCGTACGGGTTAGGATTAGGGGACGGGTGAGGGTCAGGCTTCGGGGAAGGGTTAGGGTTAGGGTTCGGGCTAGGGTTAGGGTTAGGGGACGGGGACGGTTTAGGGTCCAGGTGAGGGTACGGCAACGCTTTAGGGGGAGCGTGCGTGTGAGGGCGCGGGTTAGTGTTAGCGTACGGGTTAGGATTAGGGCACGGGTGAGGGTCAGGCTTCGGGGAAGGGTTAGGGTTAGGGTTCGGTCTAGGGTTAGGGTTAGGGGACGGGGACGGTTTAGGGTCCAGGTGAGGGTACGGCAACGCTTTAGGGGGAGCGTGCGTGTGAGGGCGCGGGTTAGTGTTAGCGTACGTGTTAGGATTAGGGCACGGGTGAGGGTCAGGCTTCGGGGAAGGGTTAGGGTTAGGGTTCGGGCTAGGGTTAGGGTTAGGGGACGGGGACGGTTTAGGGTCCAGGTGAGGGTACGGCAACGCTTTAGGGGGAGCGTGCGTGTGAGGGCGCGGGTTAGTGTTAGCGTACGGGTTAGGATTAGGGTACGGGTGAGGGTCAGGCTTCGGGGAAGTGTTAGGGTTAGGGTTCGGGCTAGGGTTAGGGTTAGGGGACGGGGACGGTTTAGGTTCCAGGTGAGGGTACGGCAACGCTTTAGGGGGAGCGTGCGTGTGAGGGCGCGGGTTAGTGTTAGCGTTCGGGTTAGGATTAGGGGACGGGTGAGGGTCAGGCTTCGGGGAAGGGTTAGGATTAGGGTTCGGGCTAGGGTTAGGGTTAGGGGACGGGGACGGTTTAGGGTCCAGGTGAGGGTACGGCAACGCTTTAGGGGGAGCATGCGTTTGAGGGCGCGGGTTAGTGTTCGCGTACGGGTTACGATTAGGGGATGGGTGAGGGTCAGGCTTCGGGGAAGGGTTAGGGTTAGGGTTCGGGCTAGGGTTAGGGTTAGGGGACGGGGACGGTTTAGGGTCCAGGTGAGGGTACGGCAACGCTTTAGGGGGAGCGTGCGTGTGAGGGCGCGGGTTAGTGTTAGCGTACGGGTTAGGATTAGGGCACGGGTGAGGGTCAGGCTTCGGGGAAGGGTTAGGGTTAGGGTTCGGGCTAGGGTTAGGGTTAGGGGACGGGGACGGTTTAGGGTCCAGGTGAGGGTACGGCAACGCTTTAGGGGGAGCGTGCGTGTGAGGGCGCGGGTTAGTGTTAGCGTACGGGTTAGAATTAGGGGACGGGTGAGGGTCAGGCTTCGGGGAAGGGTTAGGGTTAGGGTTCGGGCTAGGGTTAGGGTTAGGGGACCGGGACGGTTTAGGGTCCAGGTGAGGGTACGGCAACGCTTTAGGGGGAGCGTGCGTGTGAGGGCGCGGGTTAGTGTTAGCGTACGGGTTAGGATTAGGGGACGGGTGAGGGTCAGGCTTCGGGGAAGGGTTAGGGTTAGGGTTAGGGCTAGGGTTAGGGTTAGGGAACGGGGACGGTTTAGGGTCCAGGTGAGGGTACGGCAACGATTTAGGGGGAGCGTGCGTGTGAGGGCACGGGTTAGTGTTAGCGTACGGGTTAGGATTAGGGCACGGGTGAGGGTCAGGCTTCGGGGAAGGGTTAGGGTTAGGGTTCGGGCTAGGGTTAGGGTTAGGGGACGGGGACGGTTTAGGGTCCAGGTGAGGGTACGGCAACGCTTTAGGGGGAGCGTGCGTGTGAGGGCGCGGGTTAGTGTTAGCGTACGGGTTAGGATTAGGGGACGGGTGAGGGTCAGGATTCGGGGAAGGGTTAGGGTTAGGGTTCGGGCTAGGGTTAGGGTTAGGGGACGGAGACGGTTTAGGGTCCAGGTGAGGGTACGGCAACGCTTTAGGGGGAGCGTGCGTGTGAGGGCGCGGGTTAGTGTTAGCGTACGGGTTAGGATTAGGGCACGGGTGAGGGTCAGGCTTCGGGGAAGGGTTAGGGTTAGGTTTTGGGCTAGGGTTAGGGTTAGGGGACGGGGACTGTTTAGGGTCCAGGTGAGGGTACGGCAACGCTTTAGGGGGAGCGTGCGTGTGAGGGCGCGGGTTAGTGTTAGCGTTCGTGTTAGGATTAGGGGACGGGTGAGGGTCAGGCTTCGGGGAAGGGTTAGGGTTAGGGTTTGGGCTAGGGTTAGGGTTAGGGGACGGGGACGGTTTAGGGTCCAGGTGAGGGTACGGCAACGCTTTAGGGGGAGCGTGCGTGTGAGGGCGCGGGTTAGTGTTAGCGTACGGGTTAGGATTAGGGCACGGGTGAGGGTCAGGCTTCGGGGAAGGGTTAGGGTTAGGGTTCGGGCTAGGGTTAGGGTTAAGGTTAGGGGACGGTTTAGGGTCCAGGTGAGGGTACGGCAACGCTTTAGGGGGAGCGTGCGTGTGAGGGCGCGGGTTAGTGTTAGCGTACGGGTTAGGATTAGGGGACGGGTGAGGGTCAGGCTTCGGGGAAGGGTTAGGGTTAGGGTTCGAGCTAGGGTTAGGGTTAGGGGACGGGGACGGTTTAGGGTCCAGGTGAGGGTACGGCAACGCTTTAGGGGGAGCGTGCGTGTGAGGGCGCGGGTTAGTGTTAGCGTACGGGTTAGGATTAGGGCACGGGTGAGGGTCAGGCTTCGGGGAAGGGTTAGGGTTAGGGTTCGGGCTAGGGTTAGGGTTAGGGGACGGGGACGGTTTAGGGTCCAGGTGAGGGTACGGCAACGCTTTAGGGGGAGCGTACGTGTGAGAGCGCGGGTTAGTGTTAGCGTACGTGTTAGATTTAGGGCATGGGTGAGGGTCAGGCTTCGGGGAAGGGTTAGGGTTAGGGTTCGGGCTAGGGTTAGGGTTAGGGGACGGGGACGGTTTAGGGTCCAGGTGTGGGTACGGCAACGCTTTAGGGGGAGCGTGCGTGTGAGGGCGCGGGTTAGTGTTAGCGTACGGGTTAGGATTAGGGGACGGGTGAGGGTCAGGATTCGGGGAAGGGTTAGGGTTAGGGTTCGGGCTAGGGTTAGGGTTAGGGGACGGGGACGGTTTAGGGTCCAGGTGAGGGTACGGCAACGCTTTAGGGGGAGCGTGCGTGTGAGGGCGCAGGTTAGTGTTAGCGTACGGGTTAGGATTAGGGGACGGGTGAGGGTCAGGCTTCGGGGAAGGGTTAGGGTTAGGGTTCGGGCTAGGGTTAGGGTTAGGGGACGGGGACGGTTTAGGGTCCAGGTGAGGGTACGGCAACGCTTTAGGGGGAGCGTGCGTGTGAGGGCGCGGGTTAGTGTTAGCGTACGGGTTAGGATTAGGGGACGGGTGAGGGTCAGGCTTCGGGGAAGGGTTAGGGTTAGGGTTAGGGCTAGGGTTAGGGTTAGGGAACGGGGACGGTTTAGGGTCCAGGTGAGGGTACGGCAACGCTTTAGGGGGAGCGTGCGTGTGAGGGCATGGGTTAGTGTTAGCGTACGGGTTAGGATTAGGGCACGGGTGAGGGTCAGGCTTCGGGGAAGGGTTAGGGTTAGGGTTCGGGCTAGGGTTAGGGTTAGGGGACGGGGACGGTTTAGGGTCCAGGTGAGGGTACGGCAACGCTTTAGGGGGAGCGTGCGTGTGAGGGCGCGGGTTAGTGTTAGCGTACGGGTTAGGATTAGGGGACGGGTGAGGGTCAGGATTCGGGGAAGGGTTAGGGTTAGGGTTCAGGCTAGGGTTAGGGTTAGGGGACGGAGACGGTTTAGGGTCCAGGTGAGGGTACGGCAACGCTTTAGGGGGAGCGTGCGTGTGAGGGCGCGGGTTAGTGTTAGCGTACGGGTTAGGATTAGGGCACGGGTGAGGGTCAGGCTTCGGGGAAGGGTTAGGGTTAGGGTTCGGGCTAGGGTTAGGGTTAGGGTTAAGGGACGGTTTAGGGTCCAGGTGAGAGTACGGCAACGCTTTAGGGGGAGCGTGCGTGTGAGGGCGCGGGTTAGTGTTAGCGTACGTGTTAGGATTAGGGCACGGGTGAGGGTCAGGCTTTCGGGAAGGGTTAGGGTTAGGGTTCGGGCTAGGGTTAGGGTTAGGGGATGGGGACGGTTTAGGGTCCAGGTGAGGGTACGGCAACGCTTTAGGGGGAGCGTGCGTGTGGGGGCGCGGGTTAGTGTTAGCGTACGGGTTAGGATTAGGGGACGGGTGAGGGTCAGGCTTCGGGGAAGGGTTAGGGTTAGGGTTCGGGCTAGGTTTAGGGTTAGGGGACGGGGACGGTTTAGGGTCCAGGTGAGGGTACGGCAACGCTTTAGGAGGAGCGTGCGTGTGAGGGCGTGGGTTAGTGTTAGCGTACGGGTTAGGATTAGGGGACGGGTGAGGGTCAGGCTGCGGGGAAGGGTTAGGGTTAGGGTTCGGGCTAGGGTTAGGGTTAGGGGACGGGAACGGTTTAGGGTCCAGGTGAGGGTATGGCAACGCATTAGGGGGAGCGTGCATGTGGGGGCGCGGGTTAGTGTTCGCGTAGGGGTTAGGATTAGGGGACGGGTGAGGGTCAGGCTTCGGGGAAGGGTTACGGTTAGGGTTCGGGTTAGAGTTAGGGTTAGGGGACGGGGACGGTTTAGGGTCCAGGTGAGGGTACGGCAACGCTTTAGGGGGAGCGTGCGTGTGAGGGCGCGGGTTAGTGTTAGCGTACGGGTTACGATTAGGGGATGGGTGAGGGTCAGGCTTCGGGGAAGGGTTAGGGTTAGGGTTCGGGCTAGGGTTAGGGTTAGGGGACGGGGAAGTTTTAGGGTCCAGGTGAGGGTACGGCAACGCTTTAGGGGGAGCGTGCGAGTGAGGGCGCGGGTTAGTGTTAGCGTACGGGTTAGGATTAGGGGACGGGTGAGGGTCAGGCTTTGGGGAAGGGTTAGGGTTAGGGTTCGGGCTAGGGTTAGGGTTAGGGGACGGGGACGGTTTAGGGTCCAGGTGAGGGTACGGCAACGCTTTAGGGGGAGCGTGCGTGTGAGGGCGCGGGTTAGTGTTAGCGTACGGGTTAGGATTAGGGGACGGGTGAGGGTCAGGCTTCGGGGAAGGGTTAGTGTTAGGGTTCGGGCTAGGGTTAGGGTTAGGGGACGGGTGAGTGTCAGGCTTCGGGGAAGGGTTAGGGTTAGGGTTCGGGCTAGGGTTAGGGTTAGGGGACGGGGACTGTTTAAGGTCCAGGTGAGGGTACGGCAACGCTTTAGGGGGAGCGTGCGTGTGAGGGCGCGGGTTAGTGTTAGCATACGGTTTAGGATTAGGGGACGGGTGAGGGTCAGGCTTCGGGGAAGGGTTAGGGTTAGGGTTCGGGCTAGGGTTAGGGTTAGGGGACGGGGACGGTTTAGGGTCCAGGTGAGGGTACAGCAACGCTTTAGGGGGAGCGTGCGTGTGAGGGCGCGGGTTAGTGTTAGCGTACGGGTTAGGATTAGAGGACGGGTGAGGGTCAGGATTCGGGGAAGGGTTAGGGTTAGGGTTCGGGCTAGGGTTAGGGTTAGGGGACGGGGACGGTTTAGGGTCCAGGTGAGGGTACGGCAACGCTTTAGAGGGAGCGTGCGTGTGAGGACACGGGTTAGTGTTCGCGTACGGGTTAGGATTAGGGGACGGGTGAGGGTCAGGCTTCGGGGAAGGGTTAGGGTTAGGGTTCGGGCTAGGGTTAGGGTTAGGGGACGGGGACGGTTTAGGGTCCAGGTGAGGGTACGGCAACGCTTTAGGGGGAGCGTGCGTGTGAGGGCGTGGGTTAGTGTTCGCGTACGTGTTAGGATTAGGGCACGGGTGAGGGTCAGGCTTCGGGGAAGGGTTAGGGTTAGGGTTCGGGCTAGGGTTAGGGTTAGGGGACGGGGACGGTTTAGGGTCCAGGTGAGGGTACGGCAACGCTTTAGGGGGAGCGTGCGTGTGAGGGCGCGGGTTAGTGTTAGCGTACGGGTTAGGATTGGGGGACGGGTGAGGGTCAGGCTTCGGGGAAGGGTTAAGGTTAGGGTTCGGGCTAGGGTTAGGGTTAGGGGACGGGGACGGTTTAGGGTCCAGGTGAGGGTACGGCAACGCTTTAGGGGGAGCGTGCGTGTGAGGGCGCGGGTTAGTGTTAGCGTACGGGTTAGGATTGGGGGACGTGTGAGGGTCAGGCTTCGGGGAAGGGTTAGGGTTAGGGTTCGGGCTAGGGTTAGGGTTAGGGGACGGGGACGGTTTAGGGTCCAGGTGAGGGTACGGCAGCGCTTTAGGGGGAGCGTGCGTGTGAGGGCGCGGGTTAGTGTTAGCGTACGGGTTAGGATTAGGGGACGGGTGAGGGTCAGGCTTCGGGGAAGGGTTAGGGTTAGGGTTCGGGCTAGGGTTAGGGTTAGGGGACGGGGACGGTTTAGGGTCCAGGTGAGGGTACGGCAACGCTTTAGGGGGAGCGTGCGTGTGAGGGCGCGGGTTAGTGTTAGCGTACGGGTTAGGATTAGGGGACGGGTGAGGGTCAGGCTTCGGGGAAGGGTTAGTGTTAGGGTTCGGGCTAGGGTTAGGGTTAGGGGACGGGTGAGTGTCAGGCTTCGGGGAAGGGTTAGGGTTAGGGTTCGGGCTAGGGTTAGGGTTAGGGGACGGGGACTGTTTAAGGTCCAGGTGAGGGTACGGCAACGCTTTAGGGGGAGCGTGCGTGTGAGGGCGCGGGTTAGTGTTAGCATACGGGTTAGGATTAGGGGACGGGTGAGGGTCAGGCTTCGGGGAAGGGTTAGGGTTAGGGTTCGGGCTAGGGTTAGGGTTAGGGGACGGGGACGGTTTAGGGTCCAGGTGAGGGTACGGCAACGCTTTAGGGGGAGCGTGCGTGTGAGGGCGCGGGTTAGTGTTAGCGTACGGGTTAGGATTAGAGGACGGGTGAGGGTCAGGATTCGGGGAAGGGTTAGGGTTAGGGTTCGGGCTAGGGTTAGGGTTAGGGGACGGGGACGGTTTAGGGTCCAGGTGAGGGTATGGCAACGCTTTAGAGGGAGCGTGCGTGTGAGGGCGCGGGTTAGTGTTCGCGTACGGGTTAGGATTAGGGGACGGGTGAGGGTCAGGCTTCGGGGAAGGGTTAGGGTTAGGGTTCGGGCTAGGGTTAGGGTTAGGGGACGGGGACGGTTTAGGGTCCAGGTGAGGGTACGGCAACGCTTTAGGGGGAGCGTGCGTGTGAGGGCGTGGGTTAGTGTTCGCGTACGTGTTAGGATTAGGGCACGGGTGAGGGTCAGGCTTCGGGGAAGGGTTAGGGTTAGGGTTCGGGCTAGGGTTAGGGTTAGGGGACGGGGACGGTTTAGGGTCCAGGTGAGGGTACGGCAACGCTTTAGGGGGAGCGTGCGTGTGAGGGCGCGGGTTAGTGTTAGCGTACGGGTTAGGATTGGGGGACGGGTGAGGGTCAGGCTTCGGGGAAGGGTTAAGGTTAGGGTTCGGGCTAGGGTTAGGGTTAGGGGACGGGGACGGTTTAGGGTCCAGGTGAGGGTACGGCAACGCTTTAGGGGGAGCGTGCGTGTGAGGGCGCGGGTTAGTGTTAGCGTACGGGTTAGGATTGGGCGACGTGTGAGGGTCAGGCTTCGGGGAAGGGTTATGGTTAGGGTTCGGGCTAGGGTTAGGGTTAGGGGACGGGGACGGTTTAGGGTCCAGGTGAGGGTACGGCAGCGCTTTAGGGGGAGCGTGCGTGTGAGGGCGCGGGTTAGTGTTAGCCTACGGGTTAGGATTAGGGCACGGGTGAGGGTCAGGCTTCGGGGAAGGGTTAGGGTTAGGGTTCGGTCTAGGGTTAGGGTTAGGGGACGGGGACGGTTTAGGGTCCAGGTGAGGGTACGGCAACGCTTTAGGGGGAGCGTGCGTGTGAGGGCGCGGGTTAGTGTTAGCGTACGTGTTAGGATTAGGGCACGGGTGAGGGTCAGGCTTCGGGGAAGGGTTAGGGTTAGGGTTCGGGCTAGGGTTAGGGTTAGGGGACGGGGACGGTTTAGGGTCCAGGTGAGGGTACGGCAACGCTTTAGGGGGAGCGTGCGTGTGAGGGCATGGGTTAGTGTTAGCGTACGGGTTAGGATTAGGGCACGGGTGAGGGTCAGGCTTCGGGGAAGGGTTAGGGTTAGGGTTCGGGCTAGGGTTAGGGTTAGGGGACGGGGACGGTTTAGGGTCCAGGTGAGGGTACGGCAACGCTTTAGGGGGAGCGTGCGTGTGAGGGCGCGGGTTAGTGTTAGCGTACGGGTTAGGATTAGGGGACGGGTGAGGGTCAGGATTCGGGGAAGGGTTAGGGTTAGGGTTCAGGCTAGGGTTAGGGTTAGGGGACGGAGACGGTTTAGGGTCCAGGTGAGGGTACGGCAACGCTTTAGGGGGAGCGTGCGTGTGAGGGCGCGGGTTAGTGTTAGCGTACGGGTTAGGATTAGGGCACGGGTGAGGGTCAGGCTTCGGGGAAGGGTTAGGGTTAGGGTTCGGGCTAGGGTTAGGGTTAGGGTTAAGGGACGGTTTAGGGTCCAGGTGAGAGTACGGCAACGCTTTAGGGGGAGCGTGCGTGTGAGGGCGCGGGTTAGTGTTAGCGTACGTGTTAGGATTAGGGCACGGGTGAGGGTCAGGCTTTCGGGAAGGGTTAGGGTTAGGGTTCGGGCTAGGGTTAGGGTTAGGGGATGGGGACGGTTTAGGGTCCAGGTGAGGGTACGGCAACGCTTTAGGGGGAGCGTGCGTGTGGGGGCGCGGGTTAGTGTTAGCGTACGGGTTAGGATTAGGGGACGGGTGAGGGTCAGGCTTCGGGGAAGGGTTAGGGTTAGGGTTCGGGCTAGGTTTAGGGTTAGGGGACGGGGACGGTTTAGGGTCCAGGTGAGGGTACGGCAACGCTTTAGGAGGAGCGTGCGTGTGAGGGCGTGGGTTAGTGTTAGCGTACGGGTTAGGATTAGGGGACGGGTGAGGGTCAGGCTGCGGGGAAGGGTTAGGGTTAGGGTTCGGGCTAGGGTTAGGGTTAGGGGACGGGAACGGTTTAGGGTCCAGGTGAGGGTATGGCAACGCATTAGGGGGAGCGTGCATGTGGGGGCGCGGGTTAGTGTTCGCGTAGGGGTTAGGATTAGGGGACGGGTGAGGGTCAGGCTTCGGGGAAGGGTTACGGTTAGGGTTCGGGTTAGGGTTAGGGTTAGGGGACGGGGACGGTTTAGGGTCCAGGTGAGGGTACGGCAACGCTTTAGGGGGAGCGTGCGTGTGAGGGCGCGGGTTAGTGTTAGCGTACGGGTTACGATTAGGGGATGGGTGAGGGTCAGGCTTCGGGGAAGGGTTAGGGTTAGGGTTCGGGCTAGGGTTAGGGTTAGGGGACGGGGAAGTTTTAGGGTCCAGGTGAGGGTACGGCAACGCTTTAGGGGGAGCGTGCGAGTGAGGGCGCGGGTTAGTGTTAGCGTACGGGTTAGGATTAGGGGACGGGTGAGGGTCAGGCTTTGGGGAAGGGTTAGGGTTAGGGTTCGGGCTAGGGTTAGGGTTAGGGGACGGGGACGGTTTAGGGTCCAGGTGAGGGTACGGCAACGCTTTAGGGGGAGCGTGCGTGTGAGGGCGCGGGTTAGTGTTAGCGTACGGGTTAGGATTAGGGGACGGGTGAGGGTCAGGCTTCGGGGAAGGGTTAGTGTTAGGGTTCGGGCTAGGGTTAGGGTTAGGGGACGGGTGAGTGTCAGGCTTCGGGGAAGGGTTAGGGTTAGGGTTCGGGCTAGGGTTAGGGTTAGGGGACGGGGACTGTTTAAGGTCCAGGTGAGGGTACGGCAACGCTTTAGGGGGAGCGTGCGTGTGAGGGCGCGGGTTAGTGTTAGCATACGGTTTAGGATTAGGGGACGGGTGAGGGTCAGGCTTCGGGGAAGGGTTAGGGTTAGGGTTCGGGCTAGGGTTAGGGTTAGGGGACGGGGACGGTTTAGGGTCCAGGTGAGGGTACAGCAACGCTTTAGGGGGAGCGTGCGTGTGAGGGCGCGGGTTAGTGTTAGCGTACGGGTTAGGATTAGAGGACGGGTGAGGGTCAGGATTCGGGGAAGGGTTAGGGTTAGGGTTCGGGCTAGGGTTAGGGTTAGGGGACGGGGACGGTTTAGGGTCCAGGTGAGGGTACGGCAACGCTTTAGAGGGAGCGTGCGTGTGAGGACACGGGTTAGTGTTCGCGTACGGGTTAGGATTAGGGGACGGGTGAGGGTCAGGCTTCGGGGAAGGGTTAGGGTTAGGGTTCGGGCTAGGGTTAGGGTTAGGGGACGGGGACGGTTTAGGGTCCAGGTGAGGGTACGGCAACGCTTTAGGGGGAGCGTGCGTGTGAGGGCGTGGGTTAGTGTTCGCGTACGTGTTAGGATTAGGGCACGGGTGAGGGTCAGGCTTCGGGGAAGGGTTAGGGTTAGGGTTCGGGCTAGGGTTAGGGTTAGGGGACGGGGACGGTTTAGGGTCCAGGTGAGGGTACGGCAACGCTTTAGGGGGAGCGTGCGTGTGAGGGCGCGGGTTAGTGTTAGCGTACGGGTTAGGATTGGGGGACGGGTGAGGGTCAGGCTTCGGGGAAGGGTTAAGGTTAGGGTTCGGGCTAGGGTTAGGGTTAGGGGACGGGGACGGTTTAGGGTCCAGGTGAGGGTACGGCAACGCTTTAGGGGGAGCGTGCGTGTGAGGGCGCGGGTTAGTGTTAGCGTACGGGTTAGGATTGGGGGACGTGTGAGGGTCAGGCTTCGGGGAAGGGTTAGGGTTAGGGTTCGGGCTAGGGTTAGGGTTAGGGGACGGGGACGGTTTAGGGTCCAGGTGAGGGTACGGCAGCGCTTTAGGGGGAGCGTGCGTGTGAGGGCGCGGGTTAGTGTTAGCGTACGGGTTAGGATTAGGGGACGGGTGAGGGTCAGGCTTCGGGGAAGGGTTAGGGTTAGGGTTCGGGCTAGGGTTAGGGTTAGGGGACGGGGACGGTTTAGGGTCCAGGTGAGGGTACGGCAACGCTTTAGGGGGAGCGTGCGTGTGAGGGCGCGGGTTAGTGTTAGCGTACGGGTTAGGATTAGGGGACGGGTGAGGGTCAGGCTTCGGGGAAGGGTTAGTGTTAGGGTTCGGGCTAGGGTTAGGGTTAGGGGACGGGTGAGTGTCAGGCTTCGGGGAAGGGTTAGGGTTAGGGTTCGGGCTAGGGTTAGGGTTAGGGGACGGGGACTGTTTAAGGTCCAGGTGAGGGTACGGCAACGCTTTAGGGGGAGCGTGCGTGTGAGGGCGCGGGTTAGTGTTAGCATACGGGTTAGGATTAGGGGACGGGTGAGGGTCAGGCTTCGGGGAAGGGTTAGGGTTAGGGTTCGGGCTAGGGTTAGGGTTAGGGGACGGGGACGGTTTAGGGTCCAGGTGAGGGTACGGCAACGCTTTAGGGGGAGCGTGCGTGTGAGGGCGCGGGTTAGTGTTAGCGTACGGGTTAGGATTAGAGGACGGGTGAGGGTCAGGATTCGGGGAAGGGTTAGGGTTAGGGTTCGGGCTAGGGTTAGGGTTAGGGGACGGGGACGGTTTAGGGTCCAGGTGAGGGTATGGCAACGCTTTAGAGGGAGCGTGCGTGTGAGGGCGCGGGTTAGTGTTCGCGTACGGGTTAGGATTAGGGGACGGGTGAGGGTCAGGCTTCGGGGAAGGGTTAGGGTTAGGGTTCGGGCTAGGGTTAGGGTTAGGGGACGGGGACGGTTTAGGGTCCAGGTGAGGGTACGGCAACGCTTTAGGGGGAGCGTGCGTGTGAGGGCGTGGGTTAGTGTTCGCGTACGTGTTAGGATTAGGGCACGGGTGAGGGTCAGGCTTCGGGGAAGGGTTAGGGTTAGGGTTCGGGCTAGGGTTAGGGTTAGGGGACGGGGACGGTTTAGGGTCCAGGTGAGGGTACGGCAACGCTTTAGGGGGAGCGTGCGTGTGAGGGCGCGGGTTAGTGTTAGCGTACGGGTTAGGATTGGGGGACGGGTGAGGGTCAGGCTTCGGGGAAGGGTTAAGGTTAGGGTTCGGGCTAGGGTTAGGGTTAGGGGACGGGGACGGTTTAGGGTCCAGGTGAGGGTACGGCAACGCTTTAGGGGGAGCGTGCGTGTGAGGGCGCGGGTTAGTGTTAGCGTACGGGTTAGGATTGGGCGACGTGTGAGGGTCAGGCTTCGGGGAAGGGTTATGGTTAGGGTTCGGGCTAGGGTTAGGGTTAGGGGACGGGGACGGTTTAGGGTCCAGGTGAGGGTACGGCAGCGCTTTAGGGGGAGCGTGCGTGTGAGGGCGCGGGTTAGTGTTAGCCTACGGGTTAGGATTAGGGCACGGGTGAGGGTCAGGCTTCGGGGAAGGGTTAGGGTTAGGGTTCGGTCTAGGGTTAGGGTTAGGGGACGGGGACGGTTTAGGGTCCAGGTGAGGGTACGGCAACGCTTTAGGGGGAGCGTGCGTGTGAGGGCGCGGGTTAGTGTTAGCGTACGTGTTAGGATTAGGGCACGGGTGAGGGTCAGGCTTCGGGGAAGGGTTAGGGTTAGGGTTCGGGCTAGGGTTAGGGTTAGGGGACGGGGACGGTTTAGGGTCCAGGTGAGGGTACGGCAACGCTTTAGGGGGAGCGTGCGTGTGAGGGCGCGGGTTAGTGTTAGCGTACGGGTTAGGATTAGGGGACGGGTGAGGGTCAGGCTTCGGGGAAGGGTTAGGGTTAGGGTTCGGGCTAGGGTTAGGGTTAGGGGACGGGGACGGTTTAGGGTCCAGGTGAGGGTACGGCACCGCTTTAGGGGGAGCGTGCGTGTGAGGGCGCAGGTTAGTGTTAGCGTACGGGTTAGGATTAGGGGACGGGTGAGGGTCAGGCTTCGGGGAAGGGTTAGGGTTAGGGTTCGGGCTAGGGTTAGGGTTAGGGCACGGGGACGGTTTAGGGTCCAGGTGAGGGTACGGCAACGCTTTAGGGGGAGCGTGCGTGTGAGGGCGCGGGTTAGTGTTAGCGTACGGGTTAGGATTAGGGGACGGGTGAGGGTCAGGCTTCGGGGAAGGGTTAGGGTTAGGGTTCGGGCTAGGGTTAGGGTTAGGGGACGGGGACGGTTTAGGTTCCAGGTGAGGGTACGGCAACGCTTTAGGGGGAGCGTGCGTGTGAGGGCGCGGGTTAGTGTTAGCGTTCGGGTTAGGATTAGGGGACGGGTGAGGGTCAGGCTTCGGGGAAGGGTTAGGGTTAGGGTTCGGGCTAGGGTTAGGGTTAGGGGACGGGGACGGTTTAGGGTCCAGGTGAGGGTACGCAACGCTTTAGGGGGAGCGTGCGTGTGAGGGCGCGGGTTAGTGTTCGCGTACGGGTTACGATTAGGGGATGGGTGAGGGTCAGGCTTCGGGGAAGGTTTAGGGTTACGGTTCGGGCTAGGGTTAGGGTTAGGGGACGGGGACGGTTTAGGGTCCAGGTGAGGGTACGGCAACGCTTTAGGGGGAGCGTGCGTGTGAGGGCGCGGGTTAGTGTTAGCGTACGGGTTAGGATTAGGGCACGGGTGAGGGTCAGGCTTCGGGGAAGGGTTATGGTTAGGGTTCGGGCTAGGGTTAGGGTTAGGGGACGGGGACGGTTTAGGGTCCAGGTGAGGGTACGGCAACGCTTTAGGGGGAGCGTGCGTGTGAGGGCGCGGGTTAGTGTTAGCGTACGGGTTAGGATTGGGGGACGGGTGAGGGTCAGGCTTCGGGGAAGGGTTAAGGTTAGGGTTCGGGCTAGGGTTAGGGTTAGGGGACGGGGACGGTTTAGGGTCCAGGTGAGGGTACGGCAACGCTTTAGGGGGAGCGTGCGTGTGAGGGCGCGGGTTAGTGTTAGCGTACGGGTTAGGATTGGGGGACGTGTGAGGGTCAGGCTTCGGGGAAGGGTTAGGGTTAGGGTTCGGGCTAGGGTTAGGGTTAGGGGACTGGGACGGTTTAGGGTCCAGGTGAGGGTACGGCAGCGCTTTAGGGGGAGCGTGCGTGTGAGGGCGCGGGTTAGTGTTAGCGTACGGGTTAGGATTAGGGGACGGGTGAGGGTCAGGCTTCGGGGAAGGGTTAGGGTTAGGGTTCGGGCTAGGGTTAGGGTTAGGGGACGGGGACGGTTTAGGGTCCAGGTGAGGGTACGGCAACGCTTTAGGGGGAGCGTGCGTGTGAGGGCGCGGGTTAGTGTTAGCGTACGGGTTAGGATTAGGGCACGGGTGAGGGTCAGGCTTCGGGGAAGGGTTAGGGTTAGGGTTCGGTCTAGGGTTAGGGTTAGGGGACGGGGACGGTTTAGGGTCCAGGTGAGGGTACGGCAACGCTTTAGGGGGAGCGTGCGTGTGAGGGCGCGGGTTAGTGTTAGCGTACGTGTTAGGATTAGGGCACGGGTGAGGGTCAGGCTTCGGGAAGGGTTAGGGTTAGGGTTCGGGCTAGGGTTAGGGTTAGGGGACGGGGACGGTTTAGGGTCCAGGTGAGGGTACGGCAACGCTTTAGGGGGAGCGTGCGTGTGAGGGCGCGGGTTAGTGTTAGCGTACGGGTTAGGATTAGGGTACGGGTGAGGGTCAGGCTTCGGGGAAGTGTTAGGGTTAGGGTTCGGGCTAGGGTTAGGGTTAGGGGACGGGGACGGTTTAGGTTCCAGGTGAGGGTACGGCAACGCTTTAGGGGGAGCGTGCGTGTGAGGGCGCGGGTTAGTGTTAGCGTTCGGGTTAGGATTAGGGGACGGGTGAGGGTCAGGCTTCGGGGAAGGGTTAGGATTAGGGTTCGGGCTAGGGTTAGGGTTAGGGGACGGGGACGGTTTAGGGTCCAGGTGAGGGTACGGCAACGCTTTAGGGGGAGCGTGCGTTTGAGGGCGCGGGTTAGTGTTCGCGTACGGGTTACGATTAGGGGATGGGTGAGGGTCAGGCTTCGGGGAAGGGTTAGGGTTAGGGTTCGGGCTAGGGTTAGGGTTAGGGGACGGGGACGGTTTAGGGTCCAGGTGAGGGTACGGCAACGCTTTAGGGGGAGCGTGCGTGTGAGGGCGCGGGTTAGTGTTAGCGTACGGGTTAGGATTAGGGCACGGGTGAGGGTCAGGCTTCGGGGAAGGGTTAGGGTTAGGGTTCGGGCTAGGGTTAGGGTTAGGGGACGGGGACGGTTTAGGGTCCAGGTGAGGGTACGGCAACGCTTTAGGGGGAGCGTGCGTGTGAGGGCGCGGGTTAGTGTTAGCGTACGGGTTAGAATTAGGGGACGGGTGAGGGTCAGGCTTCGGGGAAGGGTTAGGGTTAGGGTTCGGGCTAGGGTTAGGGTTAGGGGACGGGGACGGTTTAGGGTCCAGGTGAGGGTACGGCAACGCTTTAGGGGGAGCGTGCGTGTGAGGGCGTGGGTTAGTGTTAGCGTACGAGTTAGGATTAGGGGACGGGTGAGGGTCAGGCTTCGGGGAAGTGTTAGGGTTAGGGTTCGGGCTAGGGTTAGGGTTAGGGGACGGGGACGGTTTAAGGTCCAGGTGAGGGTACGGCAACGCTTTAGGGGGAGCGTGCGTGTGAGGGCACGGGTTAGTGTTAGCGTACGGGTTAGGATTAGGGGACGGGTGAGGGTCAGTCTTCGGGGAAGGGTTAGGGTTAGGCTTCGGGCTAGGGTTAGGGTTAGGGGACGGGGACGGTTTAGGGTCCAGGTGAGGGTACGGCAACGCTTTAGGGGGAGCGTGCGTGTGAGGGCGCGGGTTAGTGTTAGCATACGGGTTAGGATTAGGGCACGGGTGAGGGTCAGGCTTCGGGGAACGGTTAGGGTTAGGGTTCGGGCTAGGGTTAGGGTTAGGGGACGGGGACGGTTTAGGGTCCAGGTGAGGGTACGGCAACGCTTTAGGGGGAGCGTGCGTGTGAGGGCGCGGGTTAGTGTTAGCGTACGGGTTAGGATTAGGGGACGGGTGAGGGTCAGGCTTCGGGGAAGGGTTAGGGTTAGGGTTCGGGCTAGGGTTAGGGTTAGGGGACGGGGACGGTTTAGGGTCCAGGTGAGGGTATGGCAACGCTTTAGAGGGAGCGTGCGTGTGAGGGCGCGGGTTAGTGTTCGCGTACGGGTTAGGATTAGGGGACGGGTGAGGGTCAGGCTTCGGGGAAGGGTTAGGGTTAGGGTTCGGGCTAGGGTTAGGGTTAGGGGACGGGGACGGTTTAGGGTCCAGGTGAGGGTACGGCAACGCTTTAGGGGGAGCGTGCGTGTGAGGGCGTGGGTTAGTGTTCGCGTACGTGTTAGGATTAGGGCACGGGTGAGTGTCAGGCTTCGGGGAAGGGTTAGGGTTAGGGTTCGGGCTAGGGTTAGGGTTAGGGGACGGGGACGGTTTAGGGTCCAGGTGAGGGTACGGCAACGCTTTAGGGGGAGCGTGCGTGTGAGGGCGCGGGTTAGTGTTAGCGTACGGGTTAGGATTGGGGGACGGGTGAGGGTCAGGCTTCGGGGAAGGGTTAAGGTTAGGGTTCGGGCTAGGGTTAGGGTTAGGGGACGGGGACGGTTTAGGGTCCAGGTGAGGGTACGGCAACGCTTTAGGGGGAGCGTGCGTGTGAGGGCGCGGGTTAGTGTTAGCGTACGGGTTAGGATTGGGGGACGTGTGAGGGTCAGGCTTCGGGGAAGGGTTAGGGTTAGGGTTCGGGCTAGGGTTAGGGTTAGGGGACGGGGACGGTTTAGGGTCCAGGTGAGGGTACGGCAGCGCTTTAGGGGGAGCGTGCGTGTGAGGGCGCGGGTTAGTGTTAGCGTACGGGTTAGGATTAGGGGACGGGTGAGGGTCAGGCTTCGGGGAAGGGTTAGGGTTAGGGTTTGGGCTAGGGTTAGGGTTAGGGGACGGGGACGGTTTAGGGTCCAGGTGAGGGTACGGCAACGCTTTAGGGGGAGCGTGCGTGTGAGGGCGCGGGTTAGTGTTAGCGTACGGGTTAGGATTAGGGCACGGGTGAGGGTCAGGCTTCGGGGAAGGGTTAGGGTTAGGGTTCGGGCTAGGGTTAGGGTTAGGGGACGGGGACGGTTTAGGGTCCAGGTGAGGGTACGGCAACGCTTTAGGGGGAGCGTGCGTGTGAGGGCGCGGGTTAGTGTTAGCGTACGTGTTAGGTTTAGGGCACGGGTGAGGGTCAGGCTTCGGGGAAGGGTTAGGGTTAGGGTTCGGGCTAGGGTTAGGGTTAGGGGACGGGGACGGTTTAGGGTCCAGGTGAGGGTACGGCAACGCTTTAGGGGGAGCGTGCGTGTGAGGGCGCGGGTTAGTGTTAGCGTACGGGTTAGGATTAGGGCACGGGTGAGGGTCAGGCTTCGGGGAAGGGTTAGGGTTAGGGTTCGGGCTAGGGTTAGGGTTAGGGGACGGGGACGGTTTAGGGTCCAGGTGAGGGTACGGCACCGCTTTAGGGGGAGCGTGCGTGTGAGGGCGCGGGTTAGTGTTAGCGTACGGGTTAGGATTAGGGGACGGGTGAGGGTCAGGCTTCGGGGAAGGGTTAGGGTTAGGGTTCGGGCTAGGGTTAGGGTTAGGGGACGGGGACGGTTTAGGGTCCAGGTGAGGGTACGGCAACGCTTTAGGGGGAGCGTGCGTGTGAGGGCGCGGGTTAGTGTTAGCGTACGGGTTAGGATTAGGGGACGGGTGAGGGTCAGGCTTCGGGGAAGGGTTAGGGTTAGGGTTCGGGCTAGGGTTAGGGTTAGGGGACGGGGACGGTTTAGGGTTAGGGTTAGGGTTAGGGTTAGGGTTAGGGTTAGGGTTAGGGTTAGGGTTAGGGTTAGGGTTAGGGGTTAGGGTTAGGGTTAGGGTTAGGGTTAGGGTTAGGGTTAGGGTTAGGGTTAGGGTTAGGGTTAGGGTTAGGGTTAGGGGTTA
>NW_027646127.1:0-57000 GCF_951394435.1 Stenella coeruleoalba
ACCCGTCCCTTAATCCTAACCCGTATGCTAACACTAACACGCGCCCTCACACCTACGCTCCCCCTAAAGCGTTGTCGTACCCTCACCTGGACCCTAAACCGTCCCCGTCCCCTAACCCTTACCCTAGCCCGAACCCTAACCCTAACCCTTCCCCGAAGCCTGGCCCTCACCCGTCCCCTAATCGTAACCCGTACGCTAACACTAACCCGCGCCCTCACACGTACGCCCCCCCTAAAGCGTTGTCGTACCCTCCCCTGGACCCTAAACCGTCCCCGTCGCCTAACCCTAACCCTAGCCCGAACCCTAACCCTAACCCTTCCCCGAAGCCTGACCCTCACCGTCCCCTAATCCTAACCCGTACGCTAACACTAACCCCCGCCCTCATGCCTATGCTCCCCCTAAAGCATTGTTGTATCCTCCCCTGGACCCTAAACCATCCCCGTCCCCTAACACTAACCCTAGGCCGAACCCTAACCCTAACCCTTCCCCGAAGTCTGACCCTCACCCGTCCCCTAATCATAACCCGTACGCTAACACTAACCCGCGCCCTCACATGTACGCTCCCCCTAACTCGTTGTCGTACCCTCACCTGTACCCTAAACTGTCCCCGTTCCCTAACCCTAAACCTAGCCCGAACCCTACCCCTAAGCCTTCCCAGAAGCCTGACCCTCACCCGTCCCCTAATCCTAACCCTTACGCTAACACGAAACCACGCCCTCACACCTACGCTCCCCCTAAAGTGTTGTCGTACACTCACCTGGACCCTAAACCGTCCCCGTCCCCTAACCCTAACCCTAGCCCGAACCCTAACCCTAACCCTTCCCCGAAGCCTGACCCTCACCCGTCCCCTAATCCTAACCCGTACACTAACACTAACCAGCGCCCTCACACGTACGCTCCCCCTAAAGCGTTGTCATACCCTCACCTGGACCCTAAACCGTCCCCGTTAACGCCCTAACCCTAACCCTAGCCCGAACCCTAACCCTAACCCTTCCCCGAAGCCTGACCCTCACCCGTCCCCTAATCCTAACCCGTATGCTAATACTAACCCGCGCCCTCACAACTACGCTCCCCGTAAAGCGTTGTCGTACCCTCACCTGGACCCTAAACCGTCCCCGTCCCCTAACCCTAACCCTAGCCCGAACCCTAAACCTAAACCTTCCCCGAAGCCTGACCCTCACCCGTCACTTAATCCTAACCCGTATGCTAACACTAACACGCGCCCTCACACGCACGCTCCCCCTAAAGCGTTGCCGTACCCTCACCTGGACCCTAAACCATCCCCGTCCCCTAACCCTAACCCTAGCCCGAACCCTAACCCTAACCCTTCCCCGAAGCACTACCCTCACCCGTCCCCTAATCCTAACCCGTACGCTAAAACTAACCCACGCCCTCACATGTACGCTCCACCTGAAGCGTTGTCGTACCCTCACCTGGACCCTAAACCGTCCCCGTCCCCTAACCCTAACCCTAGCCCGAACCCTAACCCTAACCTTTCCCCGAAGCCTAACCCTCACCCGTCCCCTAATCCTAACCCGTACGCTAACACTAACCCACGCCCTCACACGTACGCTCCCCCTAAAGCGTTGTCGTACCCTCACCTGGACCCTAAACCGTCCCCATCCCCTAACACTAACCCTAGCCCGAACCCTAAGCCTAAACCTTCCCCGAAGCCTGACCCTCACCCGTCCCCTAATCCTAACCCGTATGCTAAAAGTAACCCGCGCCCTCACACCTACGCTCCCCGTAAAACGTTGTCGTACCCTCACCTGGACCCTAAACTGTCCCCGTCCCCTAACCCTAACCCTAGCCCAAACCCTAACCCTAACTCTTCCCCGAAGCCTGACCCTCACCCGTCCCCTAATCCTAACCCGTACGCTAACACTAACACGCGCCCTCACACCTACGCTCCCCCTAAAGCGTTGTCGTACCCTCCCCTGGACCCTAAACCATCCCCGTCCCCTAACCCTTACCCTAGCCCGAACCCTAACCCTAACACTTCCCCGAAGCCTGACCCTCACCCGGCCCCAAATCCTAACCCGTACCCTAATACTAACCCGCGCCCTCAAACGTACGCTCCCCCTAAAGCGTTGTCGTACCCTACCCTGGACCCTAAACCGTCCCCGTCCCCTAACCCTAACCCTAGCCCGAACCCTACCCCTAACCCTTCCCCGAAGCCTGACCCTCTCCCGTCCCCAATCCTAAACCGTTCGCTTACACTAAGCCACGCCCTCACACGTACAATCCCGCTAAAGCGTTGTCGTACCCTCCCCAGGACCCTCAACTGTTCCCGTCCCCTAACCCTAACCCTAGCCCGAACCCTAACCCTAACCCTTCCCCTAAGCCTGACACTCACCCGTCCCCTAATCCTAAGCCGTACGCTAACACTAACCTGCGCCGTCATACCTACGCTCCCCCTAAAGCGTTGTCGCACCCTCACCTGGACCCTAAACCGTCCCCGTCCCCTAACCCTAACCCTAGCCCGAACCCTAACCCTAAACCTTCCCCGAAGCCTGACCCTCACCCGTCCCCTAATCCTAACCCATACGCTAACACTAAACTGCGCCCTCACACGTACGCTTCCCCTAAAGCGTTATCGTACCCTCACCTGAATCCTAAACCGTCCCCGTCCCCTAACCCTAACCCTAGCCCGAACCCTAACCCTAATCCTTCCCCGAAGCCTGACCCTCACCCGTCCACTAATCCTAATCCGTACGCTAACACTAACCCGCTCCCTAACACTTACGCTCCGCCTAAATTGTTGTCGTACCCTCACCTGGACCCTATACCGTCCCCGTCCCCTAACCCTAACAATAGCCCAAACCCTAACCCTAACCCTTCCCCGAAGCCTGACCCTCACCCGTCCCCTAATCCTAACCCGTACGGTAAGACTAACCTGCGCCCTCACACCTACGCTCCCCCTAAAGCGTTGTCGTACCCTCCCCTGGACCCTAAACGGTCCCCGTCCCCTAACCCTAACCCTAACCCTAACCCTAACACATCCCCGAAGCCTGATCCTCACCCGTCCCCTAATCCTAACCCGTACGCTAACACTAACCAGCGCCCTCACACGTACGCTCCCCCGAAAGCGTTGTCGTACCCTCACCTGGACCCTAAACCGTCCCCGTCCCCTAACCCTAATCCTAGCACGAACACTAACCCTAACACTTCCCCGAAGCCTGAACCTCACCGTTCCCTAATCCTAACCCGTACGCTAACACTAACCCGCGCCCTCACACCTACGCTCCCCTAAAGCGTTGTCGTACCCTCCCCTGGACCCTAAACCGTCCCCGTCCCCTAACCCTAACCCTAGCCCGAAACCTAAACCTAACCCTTCCCCGAAGCCTGACCCTCACCCGTCCCCTAATCCTAACACCTACGCTAACACTAACCCGCGCCCTCACACGTACGCTCCCCCTAAAGCGTTGTCGTACCCTCACCTGGATCCTAAACCGTCCCCGTCCCCTAACCCTAACCCTAGCCCGAACCCTAACCCTAACCCTTCACCGAAGCCTGACCCTCACCCGTCCCCTAAGCCTAACCCGAACGCTAACACTAACCAGCGCCCTCACACCTACGCTCCCCCTAAAGCGTTGTCGTACACTCACCTGGACCCTAAACCGTCCCCATCCCCTAACCCTAACCCTAGCCCGAACCCTAACCCTAAACCTTCCCCGAAGCCTGAGACTCACCCGTCACCTAATCCTAACCCGTACGCTAACACTAACCCGCGCCCTCACACGTACGCTCCCCCTAAAGCGTTGTCGAACCCTCACCTGGACCCTAAACCGTCCCCGTCCCATAACCCTAACCCTAGCCCGAACCCTACCCCTAACCCTTCCCCGAAGCCTGACCCTCACCCGTCCCCTAATCCTAACCCGTTCGCTAACACTAAGCCACGACCTCACTCGTACAATCCCCCTAAAGCGTTGTCGTACCCTCACCTGGACCCTAAACCGTTCCCGTCCCCTAACCCTAACCCTAGCCCGAACCCTAACCCTAACCCTTCCCCGAAGCCTGACACTCACCCGTCCCCTAATCCTAAGCCGTACGCTAACACTAACCCGCGCCGTCATACCTACGCTCCCCTAAGGCGTTGTCGTACTTTCACCTGGACCCTAAACCGTCCCCGTCCCCTAACCCTAACCCTAGCCCGAACCCTAACCCTAAACCTTCCCCGAAGCCTGACCCTCACCCGTCCCCTAATCCTAACCCATACGCTAACACTAACCCGCGCCCTCACACGTACGCTTCCCCTAAAGCGTTATCGTACCCTCACCTGAACCCTAAACCCTCGCCGACCCCTAAGCCTAACCCTAGCCCGAACCCTAACCCTAACCCTTACCCGAAGCCTGACCCTCACCCGTCCCCTAACCTAACCCGTACGCTAACACTAACCCGCGCCCTCACACGTACCCTCCCCCTAAAGCGTTGTCGTACCCTCACCTGGACCCTAAACCGTCCCCGTCCCCTAACCCTAACCCTAGCCCGAAACCTAACACTAACCCTTCCCCGTAGCCTGACCCTCACCCGTCCCGTAATCCTAACCCGCACGCTAACACTAACCTGCGCCCTCACACGTACGCTCCCCCTAAAGCGTTGTTGTACCCTCCACTGGACCCTAAACCGTCCCCGTCCCCTAACCCTAACCCTAGCCCGAAACCTAAACCTAACCCTTCCCCGAAGCCTGACCCTCACCCGTCCCCTAATCCTAACCCGTACGCTAACACTAACACGCGCCCTCACACCTACGCTCCCCCTAAAGCGTTGTCGTACCGTCATCTGGACCCTAAACCGTCCCCGTCCCCTAACCCTAACCCTAGCCCGAACCCTAACCCTAACCCTTCCCCGAAGCCTGACCCTCACCCGTCCCCTAATCCTAACCCGTACGCTAACACTAACCTCGCACTCACACCTACGCTCCCCCTAAAGCGTTGTCGTACCCTCACCTGGACCCTAAACCGTCCCCATCCCTTAACCCTAACCCTAGCCCGAACCCTAACCCTAACCCTTACCCGAAGCCTGAGACTCACCCGTCACCTAATCCTAACCCGTACGCTAACACTAACCCGCGCCCTCACACCTACGCTCCCCCTAAAGCGTTGTCGTACCGTTACCAGGACCCTAAACCGTCCCCGTCCCATAACCATAACCCTAGCCCGAACCCTAACCCTAACCCTTCTCCGAAGCCTAACCCTCACCCGTCCCCTAATCCTAACCCGTACGCTAACACTAACCCGCGCCCTCACACGTACGCTCCCCCTAAAGCGTTGTCGAACCCTCACCTGTACCCTAAACCGTCCCCGTCCCGTAACCCTAACCCTAGCCCGAACCCTAACCCTAAGCCTTCCCCGAAGCCTGACCCTCACCCGTCCCCTAACCTAACCCGTACGCTAACACTAAACCGCGCCCTCACACGTACCCTCCCCCTAAAGCGTTGTCGTACCCTCACCTGGACCCTAAACCGTCCCCGTCCCCTAACCCTAACCCTAGCCCGAAACCTAACACTAACCCTTCCCCGAAGCCTGACCCTCACCCGTCCTGTAATCCTAACCCGCACGCTAACACTAACCTGCGCCCTCACATGTACGCTCCCCCTAAAGCGTTGTTGTACCCTCCCCTGGACCCTAAACCGTCCCCGTCCCCTAACCCTAACCCTAGCCCGAAACCTAAACCTAACCCTTCCCCGAAGCCTGACCCTCACCCGTCCATTAATCCTAACCCGTACGCTAACACTAACACGCGCCCTCACACCTACGCTCCCCCTAAAGCGTTGTCGTACCGTCATCTGGACCCTAAACCGTCCCATCCCCTAACCCTAACCCTAGCCCGAACCCTAACACTAACCCTTCCCCGAAGCCTGACCCTCACCCGTCCCCTAATCGTAACCCGTACGCTAACACTAACCCGCGCCCTCACACGTACGCTCCTCCTAAAGCGTTGTCGTACCCTCACCTGGACCCTAAACCGTCCCCGTCCCCTAACCCGAACCCTAGCCCGAACCCTAAGCCTAACCCTTCCCCGAAGCCTGACACTCACCCGTCCCCTAATCCTAACCCGTATGCTAAAACTAACCCGCGCCCTCACACCTACGCTCCCCGTAAAGCGTTGTCGTACCCTCACCTGGACCCTAAACCGTCCCCGTCCCCTAACCCTAACCCTAGCCCAAACCCTAACCCCAACCCTTCCCCGAAGCCTGACCCTCACCCGTCCCCTAATCCTAACCCGTACGCTAACACTAACACGCGCCCTCACACCTACGCTCCCCCTAAAGCGTTGTCGTACCCTCCCTGGACCCTAAACCGTCCCCGTCCCCTAACCCTTACCCTAGCCCGAACCCTAACCCTAACCCTTCCCCGAAGCCTGACCCTCACCCAGCCCCTAATCCTAACCCGTACCCTAACACTAACCCGCGCCCTCAAACATACGCTCCCCCTAAAGCGTTGTCGTACCCTCCCCTGGACCCTAAACCGTCCCCGTCCCCTAACCCTAACCCTAGCCCGAACCCTACCCCTAACCCTTCGCCGAAGCCTGACCCTCACCCGTCCCCTAATCCTAACCCGTTCGCTAACACTAAGCCACGACCTCACTCGTACAATCCCCCTAAAGCGTTGTCGTACCCTCACCTGGACCCTAAACCGTTCCCGTCCCCTAACCCTAACCCTAGCCCGAACCCTAACCCTAACCCTTCCCCGAAGCCTGACACTCACCCGTCCCCTAATCCTAAGCCGTACGCTAACACTAACCCGCGCCGTCATACCTACGCTCCCCTAAGGCGTTGTCGTACTTTCACCTGGACCCTAAACCGTCCCCGTCCCCTAACCCTAACCCTAGCCCGAACACTAACCCAGCACTTTCCCGAAGCCTGACCCTCACCCGGCCCCTAATCCTAACCCGTTCCCTAACACTAACCAGCGCCCTCACACCTACGCTCCCCCGAAAGCGTTGTCGTATCCTCACCTGGACCCTAAACCGTCCCCGTCCCCTAACCCTAACCCTAGCCCGAAACCTAACCCTAACCCTTCCCCGAAGCCTGACCCTCACCCGTCCCCTAATCCTAACCCGTACGCTAACACTAATCCACGCCCTCACACCTACGCTCCCCCTAAAGTGTTGTCGTACCCTCACCTGGACCCTAAACCGTCCCCATCCCCTAACCCTAACCCTAGCCCGAACCCTAACCCTAACCCTTCCCCGAACCTGACTCTCACCCGTCCCCTAATCCTAACCCGTACGCTAACACTAACCCGCGCCCTCACACCTAAACTCCCCCTAAATCGTTGTCTTACCCTCACCTGGACCCTAAACCGTCCCCGTCCCCTAACCCTAACCCTAGCCCGAACCCTAACCCTAACACTTCCCCGAAGCTTGACCCTCACCCGTCCCCTAATCCTAACCCGTACGCTAACACTAACCCACGCCCTCACACCTACGCTCCCCCTAAAGCGTTGTCGTACCCTCACCTGGACCCTAAACCGTCCCCGTCCCCTAACCCTAATCCTAGCCCGAACACTAACCCTAACACTTCCCCGAAGCCTGAACCTCACCGTTCCCTAATCCTAACCCGTACGCTAACACTAACACGCGCCCTCACACCTACGCTCCCCCTAAAGCGTTGTCGTACCCTCCCCTGGACCCTAAACCGTCCCCGTCCCCTAACCCTTACCCTAGCCCGAACCCTAACCCTAACACTTCCCCAAAGCCTGACCCTCACCCGGCCCCTAATCCTAACCCGTACCCTAACACTAACCCGCGCCCTCAAACGTACGCTCCCCCTAAAGCGTTGTCGTACCCTACCCTGGACCCGAAACCGTCCCCGTCCCCTAACCCTAACCCTAGCCCGAACCCTACCCCTAACCCTTCCCCGAAGCCTGACCCTCACCCGTCCCCAATCCTAAACCGTTCGCTAACACTAAGCCACGCCCTCACACGTACAATCCCCCTAAAGCGTTGTCGTACCCTCCCCAGGACCCTAAACCGTTCCCGTCCCCTAACCCTAACCCTAGCCCGAACCCTAACCCTAACCCTTCCCCGAAGCCTGACCCTCACCCGTCCCCTAATCCTAACCCGTACGGTAAGACTAACCTGCGCCCTCACACCTACGCTCCCCCTAAAGCGTTGTCGTACCCTCCCCTGGACCCTAAACGGTCCCCGTCCCCTAACCCTAACCCTAACCCTAACCCTAACACATCCCCGAAGCCTGACCCTCACCCGTCCCCTAATCCTAACCCGTACGCTAACACTAACCCACGCCCTCACACGTACGCTCCCCCTAAAGCGTTGGCGTATCCTCACCTGGCCCCTAAACCGACCCCGGCCCCTAACCCTAACCCTAGCCCGAACCCTAACCCTAACCCTTTCCCGAAGCCTGATCCTCACCCGTCCCCTAATCCTAACCCGTACGCTAACACTAACCAGCGCCCTCACACGTACGCTCCCCCGAAAGCGTTGTCGTACCCTCACCTGGACCCTAAACCGTCCCCGTCCCCTAACCCTAATCCTAGCCCGAACACTAACCCTAACACTTCCCCGAAGCCTGAACCTCACCGTTCCCTAATCCTAACCCGTACGCTAACACTAACCCGCGCCCTCACACCTACGCTCCCCTAAAGCGTTGTCGTACCCTCCCCTGGACCCTAAACCGTCCCCGTCCCCTAACCCTAACCCTAGCCCGAACCCTAAACCTAACCCTTCCCCGAAGCCTGACCCTCACCCGTCCCCTAATCCTAACACCTACGCTAACACTAACCCGCGCCCTCACACGTACGCTCCCCCTAAAGCGTTGTCGTACCCTCACCTGGATCCTAAACCGTCCCCGTCCCCTAACCCTAACCCTAGCCCAAACCCTAACCCTAACCCTTCCCCGAAGCCTGACCCTCACCCGTCCCCTAAGCCTAACCCGAACGCTAACACTAACCAGCGCCCTCACACCTACGCTCCCCCTAAAGCGTTGTCGTACACTCACCTGGACCCTAAACCGTCCCCATCCCCTAACCCTAACCCTAGCCCGAACCCTAACCCTAACCCTTCTCCGAAGCCTAACCCTCACCCGTCCCCTAATCCTAACCCGTACGCTAACACTAACCCGCGCCCTCACACGTACGCTCCCCCTAAAGCGTTGTCGAACCCTCACCTGGACCCTAAACCGTCCCCGTCCCCTAACCCTAACCCTAGCCCGAACCCTAACCCTAAGCCTTCCCCGAAGCCTGACCCTCACCCGTCCCCTAACCTAACCCGTACGCTAACACTAACCCGCGCCCTCACACGTACCCTCCCCCTAAAGCGTTGTCGTACCCTCACCTGGACCCTAAACCGTCCCCGTCCCCTAACCCTAACCCTAGCCCGAAACCTAACACTAACCCTTCCCCGAAGCCTGACCCTCACCCGTCCCGTAATCCTAACCCGCACGCTAACACTAACCTGCGCCCTCACACGTACGCTCCCCGTAAAGCGTTGTTGTACCCTCCCCTGGACCCTAAACCGTCCCCGTCCCCTAACCCTAACCCTAGCCCGAAACCTAAACCTAACCCTTCCCCGAAGCCTGACCCTCACCCGTCCCCTAATCCTAACCCGTACGCTAACACTAACACGCGCCCTCACACCTACTCTCCCCCTAAATCGTTGTCGTACCGTCATCTGGACCCTAAACCGTCCCCGTCCCCTAACCCTAACCCTAGCCCGAACCCTAACCCTAACCCTTCCCCGAAGCCTGACCCTCACCCGTCCCCTAATCCTAACCCGTACGCTAACACTAACCTCGCACTCACACCTACGCTCCCCCTAAAGCATTGTCGTACCCTCACCTGGACCCTAAACCGTCCCCATCCCCTAACCCTAACCCTAGCCCGAACCCTAACCCTAAGCCTTCCCCGAAGCCTGAGACTCACCCGTCACCTAATCCTAACCCGTACGCTAACACTAACCCGCGCCCTCACACCTACGCTCCCCCTAAAGCGTTGTCGTACCGTTACCAGGACCCTAAACCGTCCCCGTCCCATAACCATAACCCTAGCCCGAACCCTAACCCTAACCCTTCTCCGAAGCCTAACCCTCACCCGTCCCCTAATCCTAACCCGTACGCTAACACTAACCCGCGCCCTCACTCGTACGCTCCCCCTAAAGCGTTGTCGAACCCTCACCTGGACCCTAAACCGTCCCCGTCCCGTAACCCTAACCCTAGCCCGAACCCTAACCCTAAGCCTTCCCCGAAGCCTGACCCTCACCTGTCCATTAATCCTAACCCGTACGCTAACACTAACACGCGCCCTCACACCTACGCTCCCCCTAAAGCGTTGTCGTACCGTCATCTGGACCCTAAACCGTCCCCATCCCCTAACCCTAACCCTAGCCCGAACCCTAACACTAACCCTTCCCCGAAGCCTGACCCTCACCCGTCCCCTAATCGTAACCCGTACGCTAACACTAACCCGCGCCCTCACACGTACGCTCCTCCTAAAGCGTTGTCGTACCCTCACCTGGACCCTAAACCGTCCCCGTCCCCTAACCCGAACCCTAGCCCGAACCCTAAGCCTAACCCTTCCCCGAAGCCTGACACTCACCCGTCCCCTAATCCTAACCCGTATGCTGAAACTAACCCGCGCCCTCACACCTACGCTCCCCGTAAAGCGTTGTCGTACCTTCACCTGGACCCTAAACCGTCCCCATCCCCTAACCCTAACCGTAGCCCAAACCCTAACCCCAACCCTTCCCCGAAGCATGACCCTCACCCGTCCCCTAATCCTAACCCGTACGCTAACACTAACCCGCGCCGTCATACCTACGCTCCCCTAAGGCGTTGTCATACTTTCACCTGGACCCTAAACCGTCCCCGTCCCCTAACCCTAACCCTAGCCCGAACCCTAACCCTAAACCTTCCCCGAAGCCTGACCCTCACCCGTCCCCTAATCCTAACCCATACGCTAACACTAACCCGCGCCCTCACACGTACGCTTCCCCTAAAGCGTTATCGTACCCTCACCTGAACCCTAAACCGTCGCCGACCCCTAAGCCTAACCCTAGCCCGAACCCTAACCCTAACCCTTACCCAAAGCCTGACCCTCACCCGTCCCCTAACCTAACCCGTACGCTAACACTAACCCGCGCCCTCACACGTACGCTTCCCCTAAAGCGTTATCGTACCCTCACCTGAACCCTAAACCGTCGCCGACCCCTAAGCCTAACCCTAGCCCGAACCCTAACCCTAACCCTTACCCAAAGCCTGACCCTCACCCGTCCCCTAACCTAACCCGTACGCTAACACTAACCCGCGCCCTCACACGTACCCTCCCCCTAAAGCGTTGTCGTACCCTCACCTGGACCCTAAACCGTCCCCGTCCCCTAACCCTAACCCTAGCCCGAAACCTAACACTAACCGTTCCCCGAAGCCTGACCCTCACCCGTCCCGTAATCCTAACCCGCACGCTAACACTAACCTGCGCCCTCACACGTACGCTCCCCGTAAAGCGTTGTTGTACCCTCCCCTGGACCCTAAACCGTCCCCGTCCCCTAACCCTAACCATAGCCCGAAACCTAAACCTAACCCTTCCCCGAAGCCTGACCCTCACCCGTCCCCTAATCCTAACCCGTACGCTAACACTGACACGCGCCCTCACACCTACGCTCCCCCTAAATCGTTGTCGTACCGTCATCTGGACCCTAAACCGTCCCCGTCCCCTAACCCTAACCCTAGCCCGAACCCTAACCCTAACCCTTCCCCGAAGCCTGACCCTCACCCGTCCCCTAATCCTAACCCGTACGCTAACACTAACCTCGCACTCACACCTACGCTCCCCCTAAAGCATTGTCGTACCCTCACCTGGACCCTAAACCGTCCCCATCCCCTAACCCTAACCCTAGCCCGAACCCTAACCCTAACCCTTCCCCGAAGCCTGAGACTCACCCGTCACCTAATCCTAACCCGTACGCTAACACTAACCCGCGCCCTCACACCTACGCTCCCCCTAAAGCGTTGTCGTACCGTTACCAGGACCCTAAACCGTCCCCGTCCCATAACCATAACCCTAGCCCGAACCCTAACCCTAACCCTTCTCCGAAGCCTAACCCTCACCCGTCCCCTAATCCTAACCCGTACGCTAACACTAACCCGCGCCCTCACACGTACGCTCCCCCTAAAGCGTTGTCGAACCCTCACCTGGACCCTAAACCGTCCCCGTCCCGTAACCCTAACCCTAGCCCGAACCCTAACCCTAAGCCTTCCCCGAAGCCTGACCCTCACCTGTCCATTAATCCTAACCCGTACGCTAACACTAACACGCGCCCTCACACGCACGCTCCCCCTAAAGCGTTGTCGTACCGTCATCTGGACCCTAAACCGTCCCCATCCCCTAACCCTAACCCTAGCCCGAACCGTAACACTAACCCTTCCCCGAAGCCTGACCCTCACCCGTCCCCTAATCGTAACCCGTACGCTAACACTAACCCGCGCCCTCACACGTACGCTCCTCCTAAAGCGTTGTCGTACCCTCACCTGGACCCTAAACCGTCCCCGTCCCCTAACCCGAACCCTAGCCCGAACCCTAAGCCTAACCCTTCCCCGAAGCCTGACACTCACCCGTCCCCTAATCCTAACCCGTATGCTGAAACTAACCCGCGCCCTCACACCTACGCTCCCCGTAAAGCGTTGTCGTACCTTCACCTGGACCCTAAACCGTCCCCATCCCCTAACCCTAACCGTAGCCCAAACCCTAACCCCAACCCTTCCCCGAAGCATGACCCTCACCCGTCCCCTAATCCTAACCCGTACGCTAACACTAACCCGCGCCGTCATACCTACGCTCCCCTAAGGCGTTGTCATACTTTCACCTGGACCCTAAACCGTCCCCGTCCCCTAACCCTAACCCTAGCCCGAACCCTAACCCTAAACCTTCCCCGAAGCCTGACCCTCACCCGTCCCCTAATCCTAACCCATACGCTAACACTAACCCGCGCCCTCACACGTACGCTTCCCCTAAAGCGTTATCGTACCCTCACTTGAACCCTAAACCGTCGCCGACCCCTAAGCCTAACCCTAGCCCGAACACTAACCCTAACCCTTACCCAAAGCCTGACCCTCACCCGTCCCCTAACCTAACCCGTACGCTAACACTAACCCGCGCCCTCACACGTACCCTCCCCCTAAAGCGTTGTCGTACCCTCACCTGGACCCTAAACCGTCCCCGTCCCCTAACCCTAACCCTAGCCCGAAACCTAACACTAACCCTTCCCCGAAGCCTGACCCTCACCCGTCCCGTAATCCTAACCCGCACGCTAACACTAACCTGCGCCCTCACACGTACGCTCCCCCTAAAGCGTTGTTGTACCCTCCCCTGGACCCTAAACCGTCCCCGTCCCCTAACCCTAACCCTAGCCCGAAACCTAAACCTAACCCTTCCCCGAAGCCTGACCCTCACCCGTCCCCTAATCCTAACCCGTACGCTAACACTAACACGCGCCCTCACACCTACGCTCCCCCTAAAGCGTTGTCGTACCGTCATCTGGACCCTAAACCGTCCCCGTCCCCTAACCCTAACCCTAGCCCGAACCCTAACCCTAACCCTTCCCCGAAGCCTGACCCTCACCCGTCCCCTAATCCTAACCCGTACGCTAACACTAACCTCGCACTCACACCTACGCTCCCCCTAAAGCGTTGTCGTACCCTCACCTGGACCCTAAACCGTCCCCATCCCCTAACCCTAACCCTAGCCCGAACCCTAACCCTAACCCTTCCCCGAAGCCTGAGACTCACCCGTCACCTAATCCTAACCCGTACGCTAACACTAACCGGCGCCCTCACACCTACGCTCCCCCTAAAGCGTTGTCGTACCGTTACCAGGACCCTAAACCGTCCCCGTCCCATAACCATAACCCTAGCCCGAACCCTAACCCTAACCCTTCTCCGAAGCCTAACCCTCACCCGTCCCCTAATCCTAACCCGTACGCTAACACTAACCCGCGCCCTCACACGTACGCTCCCCCTAAAGCGTTGTCGAACCCTCACCTGTACCCTAAACCGTCCCCGTCCCGTAACCCTAACCCTAGCCCGAACCCTAACCCTAAGCCTTCCCCGAAGCCTGACCCTCACCCGTCCCCTAACCTAACCCGTACGCTAACACTAAACCGCGCCCTCACACGTACCCTCCCCCTAAAGCGTTGTCGTACCCTCACCTGGACCCTAAACCGTCCCCGTCCCCTAACCCTAACCCTAGCCCGAAACCTAACACTAACCCTTCCCCGAAGCCTGACCCTCACCCGTCCCGTAATCCTAACCCGCAGCCTAACACTAACCTGCGCCCTCACATGTACGCTCCCCCTAAAGCGTTGTTGTACCCTCCCCTGGACCCTAAACCGTCCCCGTCCCCTAACCCTAACCCTAGCCCGAAACCTAAACCTAACCCTTCCCCGAAGCCTGACCCTCACCCGTCCATTAATCCTAACCCGTACGCTAACACTAACACGCGCCCTCACACCTACGCTCCCCCTAAAGCGTTGTCGTACCGTCATCTGGACCCTAAACCGTCCCCATCCCCTAACCCTAACCCTAGCCCGAACCCTAACACTAACCCTTCCCCGAAGCCTGACCCTCACCCGTCCCCTAATCGTAACCCGTACGCTAACACTAACCCGCGCCCTCACACGTACGCTCCTCCTAAAGCGTTGTCGTACCCTCACCTGGACCCTAAACCGTCCCCGTCCCCTAACCCGAACCCTAGCCCGAACCCTAAGCCTAACCCTTCCCCGAAGCCTGACACTCACCCGTCCCCTAATCCTAACCCGTATGCTAAAACTAACCCGCGCCCTCACACCTACGCTCCCCGTAAAGCGTTGTCGTACCCTCACCTGGACCCTAAACCGTCCCCGTCCCCTAACCCTAACCCTAGCCCAAACCCTAACCCCAACCCTTCCCCGAAGCATGACCCTCACCCGTCCCCTAATCCTAACCCGTACGCTAACACTAACACGCGCCCTCACACCTACGCTCCCCCTAAAGCGTTGTCGTACCCTCCCTGGACCCTAAACCGTCCCCGTCCCATAACCCTAACCCTAGCCCGAACCCTACCCCTAACCCTTCCCCGAAGCCTGACCCTCACCCGTCCCCTAATCCTAACCCGTTCGCTAACACTAAGCCACGACCTCACTCGTACAATCCCCCTAAAGCGTTGTCGTACCCTCACCTGGACCCTAAACCGTTCCCGTCCCCTAACCCTAACCCTAGCCCGAACCCTAACCCTAACCCTTCCCCGAAGCCTGACACTCACCCGTCCCCTAATCCTAAGCCGTACGCTAACACTAACCCGCGCCGTCATACCTACGCTCCCCTAAGGCGTTGTCGTACTTTCACCTGGACCCTAAACCGTCCCCGTCCCCTAACCCTAACCCTAGCCCGAACCCTAACCCTAAACCTTCCCCGAAGCCTGACCCTCACCCGTCCCCTAATCCTAACCCATACGCTAACACTAACCCGCGCCCTCACACGTACGCTTCCCCTAAAGCGTTATCGTACCCTCACCTGAACCCTAAACCGTCGCCGACCCCTAAGCCTAACCCTAGCCCGAACCCTAACCCTAACCCTTACCCGAAGCCTGACCCTCACCCGTCCCCTAATCCTAACCCGTACGCTAACACTAACCCGCGCCCTCACACCTACGCTCCCCCTAAAGCGTTGTCGTACCCTCACCTGGACCCTAAACCGTCCCCGTCCCCTAACCCTAACCCTAGCCCGAACCCTAAGCCTAACCCTTCCCCGAAGCCTGACCCTCACCCGTCCCCTAATCCTAACCCGTATGCTAAAACTAACCCGCGCCCTCACACCTACGCTCCCCGTAAAGCGTTGTCGTACCCTCACCTGGACCCTAAACCGTCCCCGTCCCCTAACCCTTACCCTAGCCCGAACCCTAACCCAGCACTTTCCCGAAGCCTAAACCTCACCCGGCCCCTAATCCTAACCCGTACCCTAACACTAACCAGCGCCCTCACACCTACGCTCCCCCGAAAGCGTTGTCGTATCCTCACCTGGACCCTAAACCGTCCCCGTCCCCTAACCCTAACCCTAGCCCGAAACCTAACCCTAACCCTTCCCCGAAGCCTGACCCTCACCCGTCCCCTAATCCTAACCCGTACGCTAACACTAACCCGCGCCCTCACACCTACGCTCCCCCTAAAGTGTTGTCGTACCCTCACCTGGACCCTAAACCGTCCCCATCCCCTAACCCTAACCCTAGCCCGAACCCTAACCCTAACCCTTCCCCGAACCTGACTCTCACCCGTCCCCTATTCCTAACCCGTACGCTAACACTAACCATCGCCCTCACACCTAAACTCCCCCTAAATCGTTGTCTTACCCTCACCTGGACCCTAAACCGTCCCCGTCCCCTAACCCTAACCCTAGCCCGAACCCTAACCCTAACACTTCCCCGAAGCTTGACCCTCACCCGTCCCCTAATCCTAACCCGTACGCTAACACTAACCCGCGCCCTCACACCTACGCTCCCCCTAAAGCGTTGTCGTACCCTCACCTGGATCCTAAACCGTCCCCGTCCCCTAACCCTAATCCTAGCCCGAACACTAACCCTAACACTTCCCCGAAGCCTGAACCTCACCGTTCCCTAATCCTAACCCGTACGCTAACACTAACCCGCGCCCTCACACCTACGCTCCCCTAAAGCGTTGTCGTACACTCCCCTGGACCCTAAACCGTCCCCGTCCCCTAACCCTAACCCTAGCCCGAACCCTAAACCTAACCCTTCCCCGAAGCCTGACCCTCACCCGTCCCCTAATCCTAACACCTACGCTAACACTAACCCGCGCCCTCACACGTACGCTCCCCCTAAAGCGTTGTCGTACCCTCACCTGGATCCTAAACCGTCCCCGTCCCCTAACCCTAACCCTAGCCCGAACCCTAACCCTAACCCTTCCCCGAAGCCTGACCCTCACCCGTCCCCTAAGCCTAACCCGAACGCTAAACTAACCAGCGCCCTCACACCTACGCTCCCCCTAAAGCGTTGTCGTACCCTCACCTGGATCCTAAACCGTCCCCGTCCCAAAAACCTAACCCTAGCCCGAACCCTACCCCTAACCCTTCCCCGAAGCCTGACCCTCACCCGTCCCCTAATCCTAACCCGTACGCTAACACTAAACTCGCACTCACACCTACGCTCCCCCTAAAGCGTTGTCGTACCCTCACCTGCACCCTAAACCGTCCCCATCCCCTAACCCTAACCCTAGCCCGAACCCTAACCCTAACCCTTCCCCGAAGCCTGAGACTCACCCGTCACCTAATCCTAAACCGTACGCTAACACTAACCCGCGCCCTCACACCTACGCTCCCCCTAAAGCGTTGTCGTACCCTCACCTGGACCCTAAACCGTCCCCGTCCCATAACCCTAACCCTAGCCCGAACCCTAACCCTAACCCTTCTCCGAAGCCTAACCCTCACCCGGCCCCTAATCCTAACCCGTACGCTAACACTAACCCGCGCCCTCACACGTACGCTCCCCCTAAAGCGTTGTCGAACCCTCACCTGGACCCTAAACCGTCCCCGTCCCCTAACCCTAACCCTAGCCCGAACCCTAACCCTAAGCCTTCCCCGAAGCCTGACCCTCACCCGTCCCCTAACCTAACCCGTACGCTAACACTAACCCTCGCCCTCACACGTACCCTCCCCCTAAAGCATTGTCGTACCCTCTCCTGGACCCTAAACCGTCCCCGTCCCCTAACCCTAACCCTAGCCTGAAACCTAACCCTAACCCTTCCCCGAAGCCTGACCCTCACCCGTCCCGTAATCCTAACCCGCACGCTAACACTAACCTGCGCCCTCACACGTACGCTCCCCCTAAAGCGTTGTTGTACCCTCCCCTGGACCCTAAACCGTCCCCGTCCCCTAACCCTAACCCTAGCCCGAACCCTAAACCTAACCCTTCCCCGAAGCCTGACCCTCACCCGTCCCCTAATCCTAACCCGTACGCTAACACTAACACGCGCCCACACACCTACACTCCCCCTAAAGCGTTCTCGTACCGTCATCTGGACCCTAAACCGTCCCCGTCCCCTAACCCTAACCCTAGCCCGAACCCTAACCCTAACCCTTCTCCGAAGCCTGACCCTCACCCGTCCCCTAATCCTAACCCGTACGCTAACACTAACCTCGCACTCACACCTACGCTCCCCCTAAAGCGTTGTCGTACTCTCACCTGGACCCTAAACCGTCCCCATCCCCTAACCCTAACCCTAGCCCGAACCAAAACCCTAACCCTTCCCCGAAGCCTGAGACTCACACGTCACCTAATCCTAACCCGTATGCTAACACTAACCCGCGCCCTCACACCTACGCTCCCCCTAAAGCGTTGTCGTACCGTCACCTGGACCCTAAACCGTCCCCGTCCCATAACCCTAACCCTAGCCCGAACCCTAACCCTAACCCTTCTCCGAAGCCTAACCCTCACCCGTCCCCTAATCCTAACCTGTACGCTAACACTAACCCGCGCCCTCACACGTACGCTCCCCCTAAAGCGTTGTCGAACCCTCACCTGGACCCTAAACCGTCCCCGTCCCGTAACCCTAACCCTAGCCCGAACCCTAACCCTAAGCCTTCCCCGAAGCCTGACCCTCACCCGTCCCCTAACCTAACCCGTACGCTAACACTAACCCGCGCCCTCACACGTACCCTCCCCCTAAAGCGTTGTCGTACCCTCACCTGGACCCTAAACCGTCCCCGTCCCCTAACCCTAACCCTAGCCCGAAACCTAACCCTAACCCTAACCCTTCCCCGAAGCCTGACCCTCACCCGTCCCGTAATCCTAACCCGCACGCTAACACTAACCTGCGCCCTCACATGTACGCTCCCCCTAAAGCGTTGTTGTACCCTCCCCTGGACCCTAAACCGTCCCCGTCCCCTAACCCTAACCCTAGCCCGAAAGCTAAACCTAACCCTTCCCCGAAGCCTGACCCTCACCCGTCCATTAATCCTAACCCGTACGCTAACACTAACACGCGCCCTCACACCTACGCTCCCCCTAAAGCGTTGTCGTACCGTCATCTGGACCCTAAACCGTCCCCATCCCCTAACCCTAACCCTAGCCCGAACCCTAACACTAACCCTTCCCCGAAGCCTGACCCTCACCCGTCCCCTAATCGTAACCCGTACGCTAACACTAACCCGCGCCCTCACACGTACGCTCCTCCTAAAGCGTTGTCGTACCCTCACCTGGACCCTAAACCGTCCCCGTCCCCTAACCCTAACCCTAGCCCGAACCCTAAGCCTAACCCTTCCCCGAAGCCTGACACTCACCCGTCCCCTAATCCTAACCCGTATGCTAAAACTAACCCGCGCCCTCACACCTACGCTCCCCCTAAAGCGTTGTCGTACCCTCCCCTGGACCCTAAACCGTCCCCGTCCCCTAACCCTTACCCTAGCCCGAACCCTAACCCTAACCCTTCCCCGAAGCCTGACCCTCACCCAGCCCCTAATCCTAACCCGTACCCTAACAGTAACCCGCGCCCTCAAACATACGCTCCCCCTAAAGCGTTGTCGTACTCTCCCCTGGACCCTAAACCGTCCCCGTCCCAAAAACCTAACCCTAGCCCGAACCCTACCCCTAACCCTTCCCCGGAGCCTGACCCTCACCCGTCCCCTAATCCTAACCCGTTCGCTAACACTAAGCCACGACCTCACTCGTACAATCCCCCTAAAGCGTTGTCGTACCCTCACCTGGACCCTAAACCGTTCCCGTCCCCTAACCCTAACCCTAGCCCGAACCCTAACCCTAACCCTTTCCCGAAGCCTGACACTCACCCGTCCCCTAATCCTAAGCCGTACGCTAACACTAACCCGCGCCGTCATGCCTACGCTCCCCCTAAGGCGTTGTCGTACTTTCACCTGGACCCTAAACCGTCCCCGTCCCCTAACCCTAACCCTAGCCCGAACCCTAACACTAAACCTTCCCCGAAGCCTGACCCTCACCCGTCCCCTAATCCTAACCCATACGCTAACACTAACCCGCGCCTTCACACCTGCGCTCCCCCTAAAGCATTGACGTACCCTCCCCTGGACCCTAAATCGTCCCCGTCCCCTAACCTTAACCCTAGCCCGAACCCTAATCCTAACCCTTCCCCGAAGCCTGTCCCTCACCCGTCCTTTAATCCTAACCCGTACGCTAACACTAACCCGCGCCCTCACACCTACGCTCCCCGTAAAGCGTTGTCATACCCTCACGTGGACCCTAAACCGTCCCCCTCCCCTAACCCTAACCCTAGCCCAAACTCTAAACCTAACCCTTTCCCGAAGCCTGACCGTCACCCGTCCCCTAATCCTAACCCGTACGCTAACACTAACCCACGCCCACACACGTACGCTCCCCCTGAAGCGTTGTCGTACCCTCACCTGGACCCTAAACCGTCCCCGTCCCCTAACCCTAACCCTAGCCCGAACCCTAAGCCTAACCCTTCCCCGAAGCCTGACCCTCACCTGTCCCCTAATCCTAACCCGTATGCTAAAACTAACCAGCGCCCTCACACCTACGCTCCCCGTAAAGCGTTGTCGTACCCTCACCTGGACCCTAAACCGTCCCCGTCCCCTAACCCTTACCCTAGCCCGAACCCTAACCCTAACACTTTCCCGAAGCCTGACCCTCACCCGGCCCCTAATCCTAACCCATACCCTAACACTAACCCGCGCCCTCAAACGTACGCTCCCCCTAAAGCGTTGTCGTACCCTCCCCTGGACCCTAAACCGTCCCCGTCCCCTAACCCTAACCCTAGCCCGACCCCTAACCCTAAAACTTCCCCGAAGCCTGACCCTCACCCGTCCCCTAATCCTAACCCGTTCGCTAACACTAAGCCACGTCCTCACACGTACAATCCCCCTAAATCGTTGTCGTACCCTCACCTGGACCCTAAACCGTCCCCGTCCCCTAACCCTAACCCTAGCCCAAACCCTAACCCTAACCCTTCCCCGAAGCCTGACCCTCACCCGTCCCCTAATCCTAACCCGTACGGTAACACTAACCCGCGCCCTCACACCTACGCTCCCCCTAAAGCGTTGTCGTACCCTCCCCTGGACCCTAAACGGTCCCCGTCCCCTAACCCTAACCCGAACCCTAACCCTAACACTTCCCCGAAGCCTGACCCTCACCCGTCCCCTAATCCTAACCCGTACACTAACACTAACCCACGCCCTCACACGTACGCTCTCCCTAAAGCGTTGTCGTACCCTCATCTGGACCCTAAACCGTCCCCGTCCCCTAACGCTAACACTAGCCCGAACCCTAACTCTAACCCTTCCCCGAAGCCTGACCCTCACCCGTCCCCTAATCCTAACCCGTACGCTAACCCTAACCCGCGCCCTCACACGTACGCTCCCCCTAACTCGTTGTTGTACCCTCACCTGTACCCTAAACTGTCCCCGTTCCCTAACCCTAAACCTAGCCCGAACCCTAACCCTAACACTTCCCAGAAGCCTGACCCTCACACGTCCCCTAATCCTAACCCGTACGCTAACACTAACCCGCCCCCTCACACGCACGCTCCCCCTAAAGCGTTGCCGTACCCTCACCTGGACCCTAAACCATCCCCGTCCCCTAACCCTAACCCTAGCCCGAACCCTAACCCTAACCCTTCCCCGAAGCCTGACCCTCACCCGTCCCCTAATCCTAACCCGTACGCTAACACTAACCCGCACCCTCACACGCACGCTACCCCTAAAGCGTTGCCGTACCCTCACCTGGACCCTAAACCGTCCCCGTCACCTAACCCTAACCCTAGCCCGAACCCTAATCCTGACTCTTCCCCGAAGCCTGACCCTCACCCGTCCCCTAATCCTAACCCGTACGCTAACACTAACCCGCGCCCTCACACGCACGCTCCCCCTAAAGCGTTGCCGTACCCTCACCTGGTCCCTAAACCGTCCCCGTCCCCTAACCCTAACCCTAGCCCGAACCCTAACCCTGACCCTTCCCCGAAGCCTGACCCTCACCCGTCCCCTAATCCTAACCCGTACGCTAACACTAACCCGCGCCCTCACACGCACGCTCCCCCTAAAGCGTTGCCGTACCCTCACCTGGACCCTAAACCGTCCCCGTCCCCTAACCCTAACCGTAGCCCGAACCCTAACCCTGACCCTTCCCCGAAGCCTGAACCTCACCCGTCCCCTAATCCTAACCCGTACGCTAACACTAACCCGCGTCCTCACACGCACGCTCCCCCTAAAGCGTTGCCGTACCCTCACCTGGACCCTAAACCGTCCCCGTCCCCTAACCCTAACCCTAGCCAGAACCCTAACCCTAACCTTTCCCCGAAGCCTGACCCTCACGCGTCCCCTAATCCTAACCCGTACGCTAACACTAACCCGCGCCCTCACACGCACGCTCCCCCTAAAGCGTTGCCGTACCCTCACCTGGACCCTAAACCGTCCCCGTCCCCTAACCCTAACCCTAGCCCTAACCCTAACCCTGACCCTTCCCCGAAGCCTAACCCTCACCGTCCCCTAATCCTAACCCGTACGCTAACACTAACACGCGCCCTCACACGCACGCTCCCCCTAAAGCGTTGCCGTACCCTCACCTGGACCCTAAACCGTCCCCGTCCCCTAACCCTAACCCTAGCCCGAACCCTAACCCTAACCCTTCCCCGAAGCCTGACCCTCACCCGTCCCCTAATCCTAACCCGTACGCTAACACTAACCCGCGCCCTCACACGCACGCTCCCCCTAAAGCGTTGCCGTACCCTCACCTGGACCCTAAACCGTCCCCGTCCCCTAACCCTAACCCTAGCCCGAACCCTAACCCTAACCCTTCCCCGAAGCCTGACCCTCACCCGTCCCCTAATCCTAAAACGTACGCTAACACTAACCTGCGCCCTCACACGCACGCTCCCCCTAAAGCGTTGCCGTACCCTCACCTGGACCCTAAACCGTCCCCGTCCCCTAACCCTAACCCTAGCCCGAACCCTAACCCTGACCCTTCCCTGAAGCCTGACCCTCACCCGTCCCCTAATCCTAACCCGTACGCTAACACTAACCCGCGTCCTCACACGCACGCTCCCCCTAAAGCGTTGCCGTACCCTCACCTGGACCCTAAACCGTCCCCGTCCCCTAACCCTAACCCTAGCCTGAACCCTAACCCTAACCTTTCCCCGAAGCCTGACCCTCACGCGTCCCCTAATCCTAACCCGTACGCTAACACTAACCCGCGCCCTCACACGCACGCTCCCCCTAAAGCGTTGCCGTACCCTCACCTGGACCCTAAACCGTCCCCGTCCCCTAACCCTAACCCTAGCCCGAACCCTAACCCTAACCCTTCCCCGAAGCCTGACCCTCACCCGTCCCCTAATCCTAACCCGTACGCTAACACTAACCCGCGCCCTCACACGCACGCTCCCCCTAAAGCGTTGCCGTACCCTCACCTGGACCCTAAACCGTCCCCGTCCCCTAACCCTAACCCAAGCCCGAACACTAACCCTAACCTTTCCCCGAAGCCTGACCCTCACCCGTCCCCTAATCCTAACCCGTACGCTAACACTAACCCGCGCCCTCACACGCACGCTCCCCCTAAAGCGTTGCCGTACCCTCACCTGGACCCTAAACCGTCCCCGTCACCAAACCCTAACCCTAGCCCGAACCCTAACCCTGACCCTTCCCCGAAGCCTGACCCTCACCCGTGCCCTAATCCTAACCCGTACGCTAACACTAACCCGCACCCTCACACGCACGCTCCCCCTAAAGCGTTGCCGTACCCTCACCTGGACCCTAAACCGTCCCCGTCACCTAACCCTAACCCTAGCCCGAACCCTAACCCTGACCCTTCCCCGAAGCCTGACCCTCACCCGTCCCCTAATCCTAACCCGTACGCTAACACTAACCCGCGCCCTCACACGCACGCTCCCCCTAAAGCGTTGCCGTACCCTCACCTGGACCCTAAATCGTCCCCGTACCCTAACCCTAACCCTAGCCCAAACCCTAACCCTGACCCTTCCCCGAAGCCTGACCCTCACCCGTCCCCTAATCCTAACCCGTACGCTAACACTAACCCGTGCCCTCACACGCACGCTCCCCCTAAAGCGTTGCCGTACCCTCACCTGGACCCTAAACCGTCCCCGTCACCTAACCCTAATCCTAGCCCGAACCCTAACCCTGACCCTTCCCCGAAGCCTGACCCTCACCCGTGCCCTAATCCTAACCCGTACGCTAACACTAACCCGCACCCTCACACGCACGCTACCCCTAAAGCGTTGCCGTACCCTCACCTGGACCCTAAACCGTCCCCGTCACCTAACCCTAACCCTAGCCCGAACCCTAACCCTGACTCTTCCCCGAAGCCTGACCCTCACCCGTCCCCTAATCCTAACCCGTACGCTAACACTAACCCGCGCCCTCACACGCACGCTCCCCCTAAAGCGTTGCCGTACCCTCACCTGGACCCTAAACCGTCCCCGTCCCCGAACCCTAACCGTAGCCCGAACCCTAACCCTGACCCTTCCCCGAAGCCTGACCCTCACCCGTCCCCTAATCCTAACCCGGACGCTAACACTAACCCGCGCCCTCACACGCACGCTCCCCCTAAAGCGTTGCCGTACCCTCACCTGGACCCTAAACCGTCCCCGTCCCCTAACCCTAACCCTAGCCTGAACCCTAACCCTAACCTTTCCCCGAAGCCTGACCCTCACGCGTCCCCTAATCCTAACCCGTACGCTAACACTAACCCGCGCCCTCACACGCACGCTCCCCCTAAAGCGTTGCCGTACCCTCACCTGGACCCTAAACCGTCCCCGTCCCCTAACCCTAACCCTAGCCCGAACCCTAACCCTGACCCTTCCCCGAAGCCTAACCCTCACCCGTCCCCTAATCCTAACCCGTACGCTAACACTAACACGCGCCCTCACACGCACGCTCCCCCTAAAGCGTTGCCGTACCCACACCTGGACCCTAAACCGTCCCCGTCCCCTAACACTAACCCTAGCCCGAACCCTAACCCTAACCCTTCCCCGAAGCCTGACCCTCACCCGTTCCCTAATCCTAACCCGTACGCTAACACTAACCCGCGCCCTCACACGCACGCTCCCCCTAAAGCGTTGCCGTACCCTCACCTGGACCCTAAACCGTCCCCGTCCCCTAACCCTAACCCTAGCCCGAACCCTAACCCTAACCCTTCCCCGAAGCCTGACCCTCACCCGTCCCCTAATCCTAACACGTACGCTAACACTAACCTGCGCCCTCACACGCACGCTCCCCCTAAAGCATTGCCGTACCCTCACCTGGACCCTAAACCGTCCCCGTCCGCTAACCCTAACCCTAGCCCGAACCCTAACCCTGACCCTTCCCTGAAGCCTGACCCTCACCCGTCCCCTAATCCTAACCCGTACGCTAACACTAACCCACGTCCTCACACGCACGCTCCCCCTAAAGTGTTGCCGTACCCTCACCTGGACCCTAAACCGTCCCCGTCCCCTAACCCTAACCCTAGCCTGAACCCTAACCCTAACCTTTCCCCGAAACCTGACCCTCACGCGTCCAGTAATCCTAACCCGTACGCTAACACTAACCCGCGCCCTCACACGCACGCTCCCCCTAAAGCGTTGCCGTACCCTCACCTGGACCCTAAACCGTCCCCGTCCCCTAACCCTAACCCTAGCCCGAACCCTAACCCTAACCCTTCCCCGAAGCCTGACCCTCACCCGTCCCCTAATCCTAACCCGTACGCTAACACTAACCCGCGCCCTCACACGCACGCTCCCCCTAAAGCGTTGCCGTACCCTCACCTGGACCCTAAACCGTCCCCGTCCCCTAACCCTAATCCTAGCCCGAACCCTAACCCTAACCTTTCCCCGAAGCCTGACCCTCACCCGTCCCCTAATCCTAACCCGTAGGCTAACACTAACCCGCGCCCTCACACGCACGCTCCCCCTAAAGCGTTGCCGTACCCTCACCTGGACCCTAAACCGTCCCCGTCACCTAACCCTAACCCTAGCCCGAACCCTAACCCTGACCCTTCCCCGAAGCCTGACCCTCACCCGTGCCCTAATCCTAACCCGTACGCTAACACTAACCCGCACCCTCACACGCACGCTCCCCCTAAAGCGTTGCCGTACCCTCACCTGGACCCTAAACCGTCCCCGTCACCTAACCCTAACCCTAGCCCGAATCCTAACCCTGACCCTTCCCCGAAGCCTGACACTCACCCGTCCCCTAATCCTAACCCGTACGCTAACACTAACCCGCGCCCTCACACGCACGCTCCCCCTAAAGCATTGCCGTACCCTCACCTGGACCCTAAACCGTCCCCGTCACCTAACCCTAACCCTAGCCCGAACCCTAACCCTAACCCTTCCCCGAAGCCTGACCCTCACCCGTCCCCTAATCCTAACACGTACGCTAACACTAACCGGCGCCCTCACACGCACGCTCCCCCTAAAGCATTGCCGTACCCTCACCTGGACCCTAAACCGTCCCCGTCCCCTAACCCTAACCCTAGCCCGAACCCTAACCCTGACCCTTCCCTGAAGCCTCACCCTCACCCGTCCCCTAATCCTAACCCGTACGCTAACACTAACCCGCGTCCTCACACGCACGCTCCCCCTAAAGTGTTGCCGTACCCTCACCTGGACCCTAAACCGTCCCCGTCCCCTAACCCTAACCCTAGCCTGAACCCTAACCCTAACCTTTCCCCGAAGCCTGACCCTCACGCGTCCCCTAATCCTAACCCGTACGCTAACACTAACCCGTGCCCTCACACGCACGCTCCCCGTAAAGCGTTGCCGTACCCTCACCTGGACCCTAAACCGTCCCCGTCCCCTAACCCTAACCCTAGCCCGAACCCTAACCCTAACCCTTCCCCGAAGCCTGACCCTCACCCGTCCCATAATCCTAACCCGTACGCTAACACTAACCCGCGCCCTCACACGCACGCTCCCCCTAAAGCGTTGCCGTACCCTCACCTGGACCCTAAACCGTCCCCGTCCCCTAACCCTAACCCTAGCCCGAACCCTAACCCTAACCCTTCCCCGAAGCCTAACCCTCAACCGTCCCCTAATCCTAACCCGTACGCTAACACTAACCCGCGCCCTCACATGCACGCTCCCCCTAAAGCGTTGCCGTACCCTCACCTGAACCCTAAACCGTCCCCGTCCCCTAACCCTAACCCTAGCCCGAAACCTAACCCTAACCCTTCCCCGAAGCCTGACCCTCACCCGTCCCCTAATCCTAACCCGTACGCTAACACTAACCGTCGCCCTCACACGCACGGTCCCCCTAAAGCGTTGCCGTACCCTCACCTGGACCCTAAACCGTCCCCGTCCCCTCAACCTAACCCTAGCCCGAACCATAACCCTAACCCTTCCCCGAAGCCTGACCCTCACCCGTCCCCTAATCCTAACCCGTACGCTAACAATAACCCGCGCCCTCACACGCACGCTCCCCCTAAAGCGTTGCCGTACCCTCACCTGGACCCTAAACCGTCCCCGTCACCTAACCCTAACCCTAGCCCGAACCCTAACCCTGACCCTTCCCCGAAGCCTGACCCTCACCCGTGCCCTAATCCTAACCCGTACGCTAACACTAACCCGCACCCTCACACGGACGCTCCCCCTAAAGCGTTGCCGTACCCTCACCTGGACCCTAAACCGTCCCCGTCTCCTAACCCTAACCCTAGCCCGAACCCTAACCCTAACCCTTCCCCGAAGCCTGACCCTCACCCGTCCCCTAATCCTAACCCGTACGCTAACACTAACCCGCGCCCTCACACGCACGCTCCCCCTAAAGCGTTGCCGTACCCTCACCTGGACCCTAAACCGTCCCCGTCCCCTAACCCTAACCCTAGCCCGAACCCTGACCCTAACCCTTCCCCGAAGCCTGACCCTCACCCGTCCCCTAATCCTAACCCGTACGCTAACACTAACCCGCGCCCTCACACGCACGCTCCCCCTAAAGCGTTGCCGTACCCTCACCTGGACCCTAAACCGTCCCCGTCACCTAACCCTAACCCTAGCCCGAACCCTAACCCTGACCCTTCCCCGAAGCCTGACCCTCACCCGTGCCCTAATCCTAACCCGTACGCTAACACTAACCCGCGTCCTCACACGCACGCTCCCCCTAAAGCGTTGCCGTACCCTCACCTGGACCCTAAACCGTCCCCGTCCCCTAACCCTAACCCTAGCCTGAACCCTAACCCTAACCCTTCCCCGAAGCCTGACCCTCACGCGTCCCATAATCCTAACCCGTACGCTAACACTAACCCGCGCCCTCACACGCACGCTCCCCCTAAAGCGTTGCCGTACCCTCACCTGGACCCTAAACCGTCCCCGTCCCCTAACCCTAACCCTAGTCCGAACCCTAACCCTAACCCTTCCGCGAAGCCTGACCCTCACCCGTCCCCTAATCCTAACCCGTACGCTAACACTAACCCGCGCCCTCACACGCACGCTCCCCCTAAAGCGTTGCCGTACCCTCACCTGGACCCTAAACCGTCCCCGTCCCCTAACCGTAACCCTAGCCCGAACCCTGACCCTAACCCTTCCCCGAAGCCTGACCCTCACCCGTCCCCTAATCCTAACCCGTACGCTAACACTAACCCGCGCCCTCACACGCACGCTCCCCCTAAAGCGTTGCCGTACCCTCACCTGGACCCTAAACCGTCCCCGTCCCCTAACCCTAACCCTAGCCCGAACCCTAACCCTAACACTTCCCCGAAGCCTGACCCTCACCCGTCCCCTAATCCTAACCCGTACGCTAACACTAACCCGCGTCCTCACTCGCACGCTCCCCCTAAAGCGTTGCCGTACCCTCACCTGGATCCTAAACCGTCCCCGTCCCCTAACCCTAACCCTAGCCTGAACCCTAACCCTAACCTTTCCCCGAAGCCTGACCCTCACGCGTCCCCTAATCCTAACCCGTACGCTAACACTAACCCACGCCCTCACACGCACGCACCCCTAAAGCGTTGCCGTACCCTCACCTGGACCCTAAACCGTCCCCGTCCCCTAACCCTAACCCTAGCCCGAACCCTAACCCTAACCCTTCCCCGAAGCCTAACCCTCACCCGTCCCCTAATCCTAACCCGTACGCTAACACTAACCCGCGCCCTCACACGCACGCTCCCCCTAAAGCGTTGCCGTACCCTCACCTGAACCCTAAACCGTCCCCGTCCCCTAACCCTAACCCTAGCCCGAACCCTAACCCTAACCCTTCCCCGAAGCCTGACCCTCACCCGTCCCCTAATCCTAACCCGTACGCTAACACTAACCGTCGCCCTCACACGCACGGTCCCCCTAAAGCGTTGCCGTACCCTCACCTGGACCCTAAACCGTCCCCGTCCCCTCAACCTAACCCTAGCCCGAACCATAACCCTAACCCTTCCCCGAAGCCTGACCCTCACCCGTCCCCTAATCCTAACCCTTACGCTAACAATAACCCGCGCCCTCACACTCACGCTCCCCCTAAAGCGTTGCCGAACCCTCACCTGGACCCTAAACCGTCCCCGTCACCTAACCCTAACCCTAGCCCGAACCCTAACCCTGACCCTTCCCCGAAGCCTGACCCTCACCCGTGCCCTAATCCTAACCCGTACGCTAACACTAACCCGCACCCTCACACGCACGCTCCCCCTAAAGCGTTGCCGTACCCTCACCTGGACCCTAAACCGTCCCCGTCTCCTAACCCTAACCCTAGCCCGAACCCTAACCCTAACCCTTCCCCGAAGCCTGACCCTCACCCGTCCCCTAATCCTAACCCGTACGCTAACACTAACCCGCGCCCTCACACGCACGCTCCCCCTAAAGCGTTGCCGTACCCTCACCTGGTCCCTAAACCGTCCCCGTCCCCTAACCCTAACCCTAGCCCGAACCCTGACCCTAACACTTCCCCGAAGCCTGACCCTCACCCGTCCCCTAATCCTAACCCGTACGCTAACACTAACCCACGCCCTCACACGCATGCTCCCGCTAAAGCATTGCCGTACCCTCACCTGGACCCTAAACCGTCCCCGTCCCCTAACCCTAACCCTAGCCCGAACCCTAACCCTAACCCTTCCCCGAAGCCTGACCCTCACCCGTCCCCTAATCCTAACACGTACGCTAACACTAACCCGCGCCCTCACACGCACGCTCCCCCTAAAGCATTGCCGTACCCTCACCTGGACCCTAAACCGTCCCCGTCCCCTAACCCTAACCCTAGCCCGAACCCTAACCCTAACCCTTCCCCGAAGCCTGACCCTCACCCGTCCCCTAATCCTAACCCGTATGCTAACACTAACCCGTGCCCTCACACGCACGCTCCCCCTAAAGCATTGCCGTACCCTCACCTGGACCCTAAACCGTCCCCGTCCCCTAACCCTAACCCTAGCCCGAACCCTAACCCTAACCCTTCCCCGAAGCCTGACCCTCACCCGTCCCATAATCCTAACACGTACGCTAACACTAACCCGCGCCCTCACACGCACGCTCCCCCTAAATCATTGCCATACCCTCACCTGGACCCTAAACCGTCCCCGTCCCCTTACCCTAACCCTAGCCCGAACCCTAACCCTAACCCTTCCCCGAAGCCTGACCCTCAACCGTCGCCTAATCCTAACCCGTACGTTAACACTAACCCGCGCCCTCACACGCACGCTCCCCCTAAAGCGTGCCGTACCCTCACCTGGACCCTAAACCGTCCCCGTCCCCTAACCCTAACCCTAGCCGGAACCCTAACTCTAACCCTTCCCCGAAGCCTGACCCTCACCCGTCCCCTAATCCTAACCCGTACGCTAACACTAACCCGTGCCCTCAGACGCACGTTCCCCTAAAGCGTTGCCGTACCCTCACCTGGACCCTAAACCGTCCCCGTCCCCTAACCCTAACCCTAGCCCAAACCCTAACCCTAACCCTTCCCCGAAGCCTGACCCTCACCCGTCTCCTAATCCTAACCCGTACGCTAACACTAACCCGCGCCCTCACACGCACGCTCCCCCTAAAGCGTTGCCGTACCCTCACCTGGACCCTAAACCGTCCCCGTCCCCTAACCCTAACCCTAGCCCGAACCCTAACCCTGACCCTTCCCCGAAGCCTGACCCTCACCCGTCCCCTAATCCTAACCCGTATGCTAACACTAACCCACGCCCTCACACTCACGCTCCCCCTAAAGCGTTGCCGTACCCTCACCTGGACCCCAAACCGTCCCCGTCCCCTAACCCTAACCCTAGCTCGAACCCTAACCCTAACATTTCCCCGAAGCCTGACCCCCACCCGTCCCCTAATCCTAACCCGTACGCTAACACAAACCCGCGTCCTCACACGCACGCTCCCCCTAAAGCGTTGCCATACCCTCACCTGGACCCTAAACCGTCCCCGTCCCCTAACCCTAACCCTAGCCCGAACCCTAACCCTAACCCTTCCCCGAAGCCTGACCCTCACCCGTCCCCTAATCCTAACCCGTACGCTAACACTAACCCGCGCCCTCACACGCACGCTCCCCCTAAAGCGTTGCCGTACCCTCACCTGGACCCTAAACCGTCCCCGTCCCCTAACCCTAACCCTAGCCCAAAACCTAACCCTAACACTTCCCCGAAGCCTGACCCTCACCCGTCCCCTAATCCTAACCCGTACGCTAACACTAACCCGCGCCCTCACACGCACGCTCCCCCTAAAGCGTTGCCGTACCCTCACCTGGACCCTAAACCGTCCCCGTCCCCTAACACTAACCCTAGCCCGAACCCTAACCCTGACCATTCCCCGAAGCCTGACCCTCACCCGTCCCCTAATCCTAACCCGTACGCTAACACTAACCCACGCCCTCACACGCACGCTCCCCCTAAAGCGTTGCCATACCCTCACCTGGACCCTAAACCGTCCCCGTCCCCTAACCCTAACCCTAGCCCGAACCCTAACCCTAACCTTTCCCCGAAGCCTGACCCTCACCCGTCCCCTAATCCTAACCCGTACGCTAACACAAACCCGCGTCCTCACATGCACGCTCCCCCTAAAGCGTTGCCGTACCCTCACCTGGACCCTAAACCGTCCCCGTCCCCTAACCCTAACCCTAGCCCGAACCCTAACCCTAACCCTTCCCCGAAGCCTGACCCTCACCCGTGCCCTAATCCTAACCCGTACGCTAACACTAACCCGCGCCCTCACACGCACGCTCCCCCTAAAGCGTTGCCGTACCCTCACCTGGACCCTAAACCGTCCCCGTCCCCTAACCCTAACCCTAGCCCGAACCCTAACCCTGACCCTTCCCCGAAGCCTGACCCTCACCCGTCCCCTAATCCTAACCCGTACGCTAACACTAACCCGTGCCCTCACACGCACGCTCCCCCTAAAGCATTGCCATACCCTCACCTGGACCCTAAACCGTCCCCGTCCCCTAAACCTAACCCTAGCCCGAACCCTAACCCTGACCCTTCCCCGAAGCCTGACCCTCACCCGTCCCCTAATCCTAACCCGTACGCTAACACTAACCCGCGCCCTCACACGCACGCTCCCCCTAAAGCGTTGCCGTACCCTCACCTGGACCCTAAACCGTCCCCGTCCCCTAACCCTAACCCTAGCCCGAACCCTAACCCTAAACCTTCCCCGAAGCCTGACCCTCACCCGTCCCCTAATCCTAACCCGTACGCTAACACTAACCTGCGCCCTCACACGCACGCTCCCGCTAAAGCATTGCCGTACCCTCACCTGGACCCTAAACCGTCCCCGTCCCCTAACCCTAACCCTAGCCCGAACCCTAAACCTAACCCTTCCCCGAAGCCTGACCCTCACCCGTCCCCTAATCCTAACACGTACGCTAACACTAACCCGCGCCCTCACACGCACGCTCCCCCTAAAGCATTGCCGTACCCTCACATGGACCCTAAACCGTCCCCGTCCCCTAACCCTAACCCTAGCCCGAACCCTAACCCTAACCCTTCCCCGAAGCCTGACCCTCAACCGTCGCCTAATCCTAACCCGTACGCTAACACTAACCCGCGCCCTCACACGCACGCTCCCCCTAAAGCGTTGCCGTACCCTCACCTGGACCCTAAATCGTCGCCGTCCCCTAACCCTAACCCTAGCCCGAACCCTAACCCTAACGCTTCCCCGAAGCCTGACCCTCACCCGTCCCCTAATCCTAACCCGTACGCTAACACTAACCCGTGCCCTCACACGCACGCTCCCCCTAAAGCGTTGCCGTACCCTCACCTGGACCCTAAACCGTCCCCGTCCCCTAACCCTAACCCTAGCCCAAACCCTAACCCTAACCCTTCCCCGAAGCCTGACCCTCACCCGTCCCCTAATCCTAACCCGTACGCTAACACTAACCCGCGCCCTCACACGCACGCTCCCCCTAAAGCGTTGCCGTACCCTCACCTGGACCCTAAACCGTCGCCGTCCCCTAACCCTAACCCTAGCCCGAACCCTAACCCTAACGCTTCCCCGAAGCCTGACCCTCACCCGTCCCCTAATCCTAACCCGTACGCTAACACTAACCCGCGCCCTCACACGCACGCTCCCCCTAAAGCGTTGCCGTACCCTCACCTGGACCCTAAACCGTCGCCGTCCCCTAACCCTAACCCTAGCCCGAACCCTAACCCTAACGCTTCCCCGAAGCCTAACCCTCAACCGTCCCCTAATCCTAACCCGTACGCTAACACTAACCCGCGCCCTCACATGCACGCTCCCCCTAAAGCGTTGCCGTACCCTCACCTGAACCCTAAACCGTCCCCGTCCCCTAACCCTAACCCTAGCCCGAAACCTAACCCTAACCCTTCCCCGAAGCCTGACCCTCACCCGTCCCCTAATCCTAACCCGTACGCTAACACTAACCGTCGCCCTCACACGCACGGTCCCCCTAAAGCGTTGCCGTACCCTCACCTGGACCCTAAAACGTCCCCGTCCCCTCAACCTAACCCTAGCCCGAACCATAAACCTAACCCTTCCCCGAAGCCTGACCCTCACCCGTCCCCTAATCCTAACCCGTACGCTAACAATAACCCGCGCCCTCACACGCACGCTCCCCCTAAAGCGTTGCCGTACCCTCACCTGGACCCTAAACCGTCCCCGTCACCTAACCCTAACCCTAGCCCGAACCCTAACCCTGACCCTTCCCCGAAGCCTGACCCTCACCCGTGCCCTAATCCTAACCCGTACGCTAACACTAACCCGCACCCTCACACGCACGCTCCCCCTAAAGCGTTGCCGTACCCTCACCTGGACCCTAAACCGTCCCCGTCTCCTAACCCTAACCCTAGCCCGAACCCTAACCCTAACCCTTCCCCGAAGCCTGACCCTCACCCGTCCCCTAATCCTAACCCGTACGCTAACACTAACCCGCGCCCTCACACGCACGCTCCCCCTAAAGCGTTGCCGTACCCTCACCTGGACCCTAAACCGTCCCCGTCCCCTAACCCTAACCCTAGCCCGAACCCTGACCCTAACCCTTCCCCGAAGCCTGACCCTCACCCGTCCCCTAATCCTAACCCGTACGCTAACACTAACCCGCGCCCTCACACGCACGCTCCCCCTAAAGCGTTGCCGTACCCTCACCTGGACCCTAAACCGTCCCCGTCACCTAACCCTAACCCTAGCCCGAACCCTAACCCTGACCCTTCCCCGAAGCCTGACCCTCACCCGTGCCCTAATCCTAACCCGTACGCTAACACTAACCCGCGTCCTCACACGCACGCTCCCCCTAAAGCGTTGCCGTACCCTCACCTGGACCCTAAACCGTCCCCGTCCCCTAACCCTAACCCTAGCCTGAACCCTAACCCTAACCCTTCCCCGAAGCCTGACCCTCACGCGTCCCATAATCCTAACCCGTACGCTAACACTAACCCGCGCCCTCACACGCACGCTCCCCCTAAAGCGTTGCCGTACCCTCACCTGGACCCTAAACCGTCCCCGTCCCCTAACCCTAACCCTAGTCCGAACCCTAACCCTAACCCTTCCGCGAAGCCTGACCCTCACCCGTCCCCTAATCCTAACCCGTACGCTAACACTAACCCGCGCCCTCACACGCACGCTCCCCCTAAAGCGTTGCCGTACCCTCACCTGGACCCTAAACCGTCCCCGTCCCCTTACCCTAACCCTAGCCCGAACCCTAACCCTAACCCTTCCCCGAAGCCTGACCCTCAACCGTCGCCTAATCCTAACCCGTACGCTAACACTAACCCGCGCCCTCACACGCACGCTCCCCCTAAAGCGTGCCGTACCCTCACCTGGACCCTAAACCGTCCCCGTCCCCTAACCCTAACCCTAGCCGGAACCCTAACTCTAACCCTTCCCCGAAGCCTGACCCTCACCCGTCCCCTAATCCTAACCCGTACGCTAACACTAACCCGTGCCCTCAGACGCACGTTCCCCTAAAGAGTTGCCGTACCCTCACCTGGACCCTAAACCGTCCCCGTCCCCTAACCCTAACCCTAGCCCAAACCCTAACCCTAACCCTTCCCCGAAGCCTGACCCTCACCCGTCCCCTAATCCTAACCCGTACGGTAACACTAACCCGCGCCCTCACACGCACGCTCCCCCTAAAGCGTTGCCGTACCCTCACCTGGACCCTAAACCGTCCCCGTCCCCTAACCCTAACCCTAGCCCGAACCCAAACCCTGACCTTTCCCCGAAGCCTGACCCTCACCCGTCCCCTAATCCTAACCCGTATGCTAACACTAATCCACGCCCTCACACTCACGCTCCCCCTAAAGCGTTGCCGTACCCTCACCTGGACCCCAAACCGTCCCCGTCCCCTAACCCTAACCCTAGCTCGAACCCTAACCCTAACATTTCCCCGAAGCCTGACCCTCACCCGTCCCCTAATCCTAACCCGTACGCTAACACAAACCCGCGTCCTCACACGCACGCTCCCCCTAAAGCGTTGCCATACCCTCACCTGGACCCTAAACCGTCCCCGTCCCCTAACCCTAACCCTAGCCCGAACCCTAACCCTAACCCTTCCCCGAAGCCTGACCCTCACCCGTCCCCTAATCCTAACCCGTACGCTAACACTAACCCGCGCCCTCACACGCACGCTCCCCCTAAAGCGTTGCCGTACCCTCACCTGGACCCTAAACCGTCCCCGTCCCCTAACACTAACCCTAGCCCGAACCCTAACCCTGACCATTCCCCGAAGCCTGACCCTCACCCGTCCCCTAATCCTAACCCGTACGCTAACACTAACCCACGCCCTCACACGCACGCTCCCCCTAAAGCGTTGCCATACCCTCACCTGGACCCTAAACCGTCCCCGTCCCCTAACCCTAACCCTAGCCCGAACCCTAACCCTAACCTTTCCCCGAAGCCTGACCCTCACCCGTCCCCTAATCCTAACCCGTACGCTAACACAAACCCGCGTCCTCACATGCACGCTCCCCCTAAAGCGTTGCCGTACCCTCACCTGGACCCTAAACCGTCCCCGTCCCCTAACCCTAACCCTCGCCTGAACCCTAACCCTAACCCTTCCCCGAAGCCTGACCCTCACGCGTCCCCTAATCCTAACCCGTACGCAAACACTAACCCGCGCCCTCACACGCACGCTCCCCCTAAAGCGTTGCCGTACCCTCACCTGGACCCTAAACCGTCCCCGTCCCCTAACCCTAACCCTAGCCCGAACCCTAACCCTAACCCTTCCCCGAAGCCTGACCCTCACCCGTGCCCTAATCCTAACCCGTACGCTAACACTAACCCGCGCCCTCACACGCACGCTCCCCCTAAAGCGTTGCCGTACCCTCACCTGGACCCTAAACCGTCCCCGTCCCCTAACCCTAACCCTAGCCCGAACCCTAACCCTGACCCTTCCCCGAAGCCTGACCCTCACCCGTCCCCTAATCCTAACCCGTACGCTAACACTAACCCGTGCCCTCACACGCACGCTCCCCCTAAAGCATTGCCATACCCTCACCTGGACCCTAAACCGTCCCCGTCCCCTAAACCTAACCCTAGCCCGAACCCTAACCCTGACCCTTCCCCGAAGCCTGACCCTCACCCGTCCCCTAATCCTAACCCGTACGCTAACACTAACCCGCGCCCTCACACGCACGCTCCCCCTAAAGCGTTGCCGTACCCTCACCTGGACCCTAAACCGTCCCCGTCCCCTAACCCTAACCCTAGCCCGAACCCTAACCCTAAACCTTCCCCGAAGCCTGACCCTCACCCGTCCCCTAATCCTAACCCGTACGCTAACACTAACCTGCGCCCTCACACGCACGCTCCCGCTAAAGCATTGCCGTACCCTCACCTGGACCCTAAACCGTCCCCGTCCCCTAACCCTAACCCTAGCCCGAACCCTAACCCTAACCCTTCCCCGAAGCCTGACCCTCACCCGTCCCCTAATCCTAACACGTACGCTAACACTAACCCGCGCCCTCACACGCACGCTCCCCCTAAAGCATTGCCGTACCCTCACATGGACCCTAAACCGTCCCCGTCCCCTAACCCTAACCCTAGCCCGAACCCTAACCCTAACCCTTCCCCGAAGCCTGACCCTCAACCGTCGCCTAATCCTAACCCGTACGCTAACACTAACCCGCGCCCTCAAACGCACGCTCCCCCTAAAGCGTTGCCGTACCCTCACCTGGACCCTAAACCGTCGCCGTCCCCTAACCCTAACCCTAGCCCGAACCCTAACCCTAACGCTTCCCCGAAGCCTGACCCTCACCCGTCCCCTAATCCTAACCCGTACGCTAACACTAACCCGTGCCCTCACACGCACGCTCCCCCTAAAGCGTTGCCGTACCCTCACCTGGACCCTAAACCGTCCCCGTCCCCTAACCCTAACCCTAGCCCAAACCCTAACCCTAACCCTTCCCCGAAGCCTGACCCTCACCCGTCCCCTAATCCTAACCCGTACGCTAACACTAACCCGCGCCCTCACACGCACGCTCCCCCTAAAGCGTTGCCGTACCCTCACCTGGACCCTAAACCGTCCCCGTCCCCTAACCCTAACCCTAGCCCGAACCCTAAACCTGACCCTTCCCCGAAGCCTGACCCTCACCCGTCCCCTAATCCTAACCCGTACGCTAACACTAACCCGCGCCCTCACACGCACGCTCCCCCTAAAGCGTTGCCGTACCCTCACCTGGACCCTAAACCGTCCCCGTCCCCTAACACTAACCCTAGCCCGAACCCTAACCCTGACCATTCCCCGAAGCCTGACCCTCACCCGTCCCCTAATCCTAACCCGTACGCTAACACTAACCCACGCCCTCACACGCACGCTCCCCCTAAAGCGTTGCCATACCCTCACCTGGACCCTAAACCGTCCCCGTCCCCTAACCCTAACCCTAGCCCGAACCCTAAACCTGACCCTTCCCCGAAGCCTGACCCTCACCCGTCCCCTAATCCTAACCCGTACGCTAACACTAACCCGCGCCCTCACACGCACGCTCCCCCTAAAGCGTTGCCGTACCCTCACCTGGACCCTAAACCGTCCCCGTCCCCTAACACTAACCCTAGCCCGAACCCTAACCCTGACCATTCCCCGAAGCCTGACCCTCACCCGTCCCCTAATCCTAACCCGTACGCTAACACTAACCCACGCCCTCACACGCACGCTCCCCCTAAAGCGTTGCCATACCCTCACCTGGACCCTAAACCGTCCCCGTCCCCTAACCCTAACCCTAGCCCGAACCCTAACCCTAACCTTTCCCCGAAGCCTGACCCTCACCCGTCCCCTAATCCTAACCCGTACGCTAACACAAACCCGCGTCCTCACATGCACGCTCCCCCTAAAGCGTTGCCGTACCCTCACCTGGACCCTAAACCGTCCCCGTCCCCTAACCCTAACCCTCGCCTGAACCCTAACCCTAACCCTTCCCCGAAGCCTGACCCTCACGCGTCCCCTAATCCTAACCCGTACGCAAACACTAACCCGCGCCCTCACACGCACGCTCCCCCTAAAGCGTTGCCGTACCCTCACCTGGACCCTAAACCGTCCCCGTCCCCTAACCCTAACCCTAGCCCGAACCCTAACCCTAACCCTTCCCCGAAGCCTGACCCTCACCCGTGCCCTAATCCTAACCCGTACGCTAACACTAACCCGCGCCCTCACACGCACGCTCCCCCTAAAGCGTTGCCGTACCCTCACCTGGACCCTAAACCGTCCCCGTCCCCTAACCCTAACCCTAGCCCGAACCCTAACCCTGACCCTTCCCCGAAGCCTGACCCTCACCCGTCCCCTAATCCTAACCCGTACGCTAACACTAACCCGTGCCCTCACACGCACGCTCCCCCTAAAGCATTGCCATACCCTCACCTGGACCCTAAACCGTCCCCGTCCCCTAAACCTAACCCTAGCCCGAACCCTAACCCTGACCCTTCCCCGAAGCCTGACCCTCACCCGTCCCCTAATCCTAACCCGTACGCTAACACTAACCCGCGCCCTCACACGCACGCTCCCCCTAAAGCGTTGCCGTACCCTCACCTGGACCCTAAACCGTCCCCGTCCCCTAACCCTAACCCTAGCCCGAACCCTAACCCTAAACCTTCCCCGAAGCCTGACCCTCACCCGTCCCCTAATCCTAACCCGTACGCTAACACTAACCTGCGCCCTCACACGCACGCTCCCGCTAAAGCATTGCCGTACCCTCACCTGGACCCTAAACCGTCCCCGTCCCCTAACCCTAACCCTAGCCCGAACCCTAACCCTAACCCTTCCCCGAAGCCTGACCCTCACCCGTCCCCTAATCCTAACACGTACGCTAACACTAACCCGCGCCCTCACACGCACGCTCCCCCTAAAGCATTGCCGTACCCTCACATGGACCCTAAACCGTCCCCGTCCCCTAACCCTAACCCTAGCCCGAACCCTAACCCTAACCCTTCCCCGAAGCCTGACCCTCAACCGTCGCCTAATCCTAACCCGTACGCTAACACTAACCCGCGCCCTCACACGCACGCTCCCCCTAAAGCGTTGCCGTACCCTCACCTGGACCCTAAACCGTCGCCGTCCCCTAACCCTAACCCTAGCCCGAACCCTAACCCTAACGCTTCCCCGAAGCCTGACCCTCACCCGTCCCCTAATCCTAACCCGTACGCTAACACTAACCCGTGCCCTCACACGCACGCTCCCCCTAAAGCGTTGCCGTACCCTCACCTGGACCCTAAACCGTCCCCGTCCCCTAACCCTAACCCTAGCCCAAACCCTAACCCTAACCCTTCCCCGAAGCCTGACCCTCACCCGTCCCCTAATCCTAACCCGTACGCTAACACTAACCCGCGCCCTCACACGCACGCTCCCCCTAAAGCGTTGCCGTACCCTCACCTGGACCCTAAACCGTCCCCGTCCCCTAACCCTAACCCTAGCCCGAACCCTAAACCTGACCCTTCCCCGAAGCCTGACCCTCACCCGTCCCCTAATCCTAACCCGTACGCTAACACTAACCCGCGCCCTCACACGCACGCTCCCCCTAAAGCGTTGCCGTACCCTCACCTGGACCCTAAACCGTCCCCGTCCCCTAACCCTAACCCTAGCCCGAACCCTAACCCTGACCCTTCCCCGAAGCCTGACCCTCACCCGTCCCCTAATCCTAAGCCGTACGCTAACACTAACCCACGCCCTCACACTCACGCTCCCCCTAAAGCGTTGCCGTACCCTCACCTGGACCCTAAACCGTCCCCGTCCCCTAACCCTAACCCTAGCCCGAACCCTAACCCTGACCCTTCCCCGAAGCCTGACCCTCACCCGTCCCCTAATCCTTACCCGTACGCTAACACTAACCCGCACCCTCACACGCACGCTCCCCCTAAAGCGTTGCCGTACCCTCACCTGAACCCTAAACCGTCCCCGTCCCCTAACGCTAACCGTAGCCCGAACCCTAACCCTGACCCTTCCCCGAAGCCTTACCCTCACCCGTCCCCTAATCCTAACCCGTACGCTAACACTAACCCGCGTCCTCACACGCACGCTCCCCCTAAAGCGTTGCCGTACCCTCACCTGGACCCTAAATCGTCCCCGTCCCCTAACCCTTACCCTAGCCCGAACCCTAACCCTAAACCTTCCCCGAAGCCTGACCCTCACCCGTCCCATAATCCTAACACGTACGCTAACACTAACCCGCGCCCTCACACGCACGCTCCCCCTAAAGCATTGCCATACCCTCACCTGGACCCTAAACCGTCCCCGTCCCCTAACCCTAACCCTAGCCCGAACCCTAACCCTAACCCTTCCCCGAAGCCTGACCCTCAACCGTCGCCTAATCCTAACCCGTACGCTAACACTAACCCGCGCCCTCACACGCACGCTCCCCCTAAAGCGTTGCCGTACCCTCACCTGGACCCTAAACCGTCCCCGTCCCCTAACCCTAACCCTAGCCCAAAACCTAACCCTAACCCTTCCCCGAAGCCTGACCCTCACCCGTCCCCTAATCCTAACCCGTACGCTAACACTAACCCGCGCCCTCACACGCACGCTCCCCCTAAAGCGTTGCCGTACCCTCACCTGGACCCTAAACCGTCCCCGTCCCCTAACACTAACCCTAGCCCGAACCCTAACCCTGACTATTCCCCGAAGCCTGACCCTCACCCGTCCCCTAATCCTAACCCGTACGCTAACACTAACCCACGCCCTCACACGCACGCTCCCCCTAAAGCGTTGCCATACCCTCACCTGGACCCTAAACCGTCCCCGTCCCCTAACCCTAAACCTAGCCCGAACCCTAACCCTAACCTTTCCCCGAAGCCTGACCCTCACCCGTCCCATAATCCTAACCCGTACGCTAACACAAACCCGCGTCCTCACATGCACGCTCCCCCTAAAGCGTTGCCATACCCTCACCTGGACCCTAAACCGTCCCCGTCCCCTAACCCTAACCCTAGCCTGAACCCTAACCCTAACCCTTCCCCGAAGCCTGACCCTCACGCGTCCCCTAATCCTAACCCGTACGCTAACACTAACCCGCGCCCTCACACGCACGCTCCCCCTAAAGCGTTGCCGTACCCTCACCTGGACCCTAAACCGTCCCCGTCCCCTAACCCTAACCCTAGCCCGAACCCTAACCCTAACCCTTCCCCGAAGCCTGACCCTCACCCGTGCCCTAATCCTAACCCGTACGCTAACACTAACCTGCGCCCTCACACGCACGCTCCCCCTAAAGCGTTGCCGTACCCTCACCTGGACCCTAAACCGTCCCCGTCCCCTAACCCTAACCCTAGCCCGAACCCTAACCCTGACCCTTCCCCGAAGCCTGACCCTCACCCGTCCCCTAATCCTAACCCGTACGCTAACACTAACCCGTGCCCTCACACGCACGCTCCCCCTAAAGCATTGCCGTACCCTCACCTGGACCCTAAACCGTCCCCGTCCCCTAAACCTAACCCTAGCCCGAACCCTAACCCTGACCCTTCCCCGAAGCCTGACCCTCACCCGTCCCCTAATCCTAACCCGTACGCTAACACTAACCCACGCCCTCACACGCACGCTCCCCCTAAAGCGTTGCCGTACCCTCACCTGGACCCTAAACCGTCCCCGTCCCCTAACCCTAACCGTAGCCCGAACCCTAACCCTGACCCTTCCCCGAAGCCTGACCCTCACCCGTCCCCTAATCCTAACCCGTACGCTAACACTAACCCGCGTCCTCACACGCACGCTCCCCCTAAAGCGTTGCCGTACCCTCACCTGGACCCTAAACCGTCCCCGTCCCCTAACCCTAACCCTAGCCTGAACCCTAACCCTAACCCTTCCCCGAAGCCTGACCCTCACGCGTCCCCTAATCCTAACCCGTACGCTAACACTAACCCGCGCCCTCACACGCACGCTCCCCCTAAAGCGTTGCCGTACCCTCACCTGGACCCTAAACCGTCCCCGTCCCCTAACCCTAACCCTAGCCCGAACCCTAACCCTAACCCTTCCCCGAAGCCTGAACCTCACCCGTTCCCTAATCCTAACCCGTACGCTAACACTAACCCGCGCCCTCACACGCACGCTCCCCCTAAAGCGTTGCCGTACCCTCACCTGGACCCTAAACCGTCCCCGTCCCTTAACCCTAACCCTAGCCCGAACCCTAACCCTGACCCTTCCCCGAAGCCGGACCCTCACCCGTCCCCTAATCCTAACCCGTACGCTAACACTAACCCGCGCCCTCACACGCACGCTCCCCCTAAAGCGTTGCCGTACCGTCACCTGGACCCTAAACCGTCCCCGTCCCCTAACCCTAACCCTAGCCCGAACCCTAACCCTGATCCTTCCCCGAAGCCTGACCCTCACCCGTCCCCTAATCCTAACACGTACGCTAACACTAACCCACGCCCTCACACGCACGCTCCCCCTAAAGCGTTGCCGTACCCTCACCTGGACCCTAAACCGTCCCCATCCCCTAACCCTAACCCTAGCCCGAACCCTAACCCTGACCTTTCCCCGAAGCCTGACCCTCACCCGTCCCCTAATCCTAACCCGTACGCTAACACAAACCCGCGTCCTCACACGTACGCTCCCCCTAAAGCGTTGCCGTACCCTCACCTGTACCCTAAACCGTCCCCGTCCCCTAACCCTAACCCTAGCCCGAACCCTAACCCTAACCCTTCCCCGAAGCCTGAACCTCACCCGTCCCCTAATCCTAACCCGTACGCTAACACTAACCCGTGCCCTCACACGCACGCTCCCCCTAAAGCGTTGCCGTACCCTCACCTGGACCCTAAACCGTCCCCGTCCCCTAACCCTAACCCTAGCCCGAACCCTAAACCTGATCCTTCCCCGAAGCCTGACCCTCACCCGTCCCCTAATCCTAACCCGTACGCTAACACTAACCCGTGCCCTCACACGCACGCTCCCCCTAAAGCGTTGCCGTACCCTCACCTGGACCCTAAACCGTCCCCGTCACCTAACCCTAACCCTAGCCCGAACCCTAACCCTGACCCTTCCCCGAAGCCTGACCCTAACCCGTCCCCTAATCCTAACCCGTACGCTAACACTAACCCGCGCCCTCACACGCACGCTCCCCCTAACGCGTTGCCGTACTCTCACCTGGTCCCTAAACCGTCCCTGTCCCCTAACTCTAACCCTAGCCCGAACCCTAACCCTGACCCTTCCCCGAAGCCTGACCCTCACCCGTCCCCTAATCCTAACCCGTACGCTAACACTAACCCGCACCCTCACACGCACGCTCCCCCTAAAGCGTTGCCGTACCCTCACCTGGACCCTAAACCGTCCCCGTCCCCTAACCCTAACCGTAGACCGAACCCTATCCCTGACCCTTCCCCGAAGCCTGACCCTCACCCGTCCCCTAATCCTAACCCGTACGCTAACACTAACCCGCGTCCTCACACGCACGCTCCCCCTAAAGCGTTGCCGTACCCTCACCTGGACCCTAAACCGTCCCCGTCCCCTAACCCTAATCCTAGCCTGAACCCTAACCCTAACCCTTCCCCGAAGCCTGACCCTCACGCGTCCCCTAATCCTAACCCGTACGCTAACACTAACCCGCGCCCTCACACGCACGCTCCCCCTAAAGCGTTGCCGTACACTCACCTGGACCCTAAACCGTCCCCGTCCCCTAACCCAAACCCTAGCCCGAACCCTAACCCTTCCACGAAGCCTGACCCTCACCCGTCCCCTAATCCTAACCCGTAAGCTAACACTAACCCGCGCCCTCACACGCACGCTCCCCCTAAAGCGTTGCTGTACCCTCACCTGGACCCTAAACCGTCCCCGTCCCCTAACCCTAACCCTAGCCCGAACCCTAACCCTAACCCTTCCCCGAAGCCTGACCCTCACCCGTCCCCTAATCCTAACCCGTACGCTAACACTAACCCGCGCCCTCAGACGCACGCTCCCCCTAAAGCGTTGCCGTACCCTCACCTGGACCCTAAACCGTCCCCGTCCCCTAACCCTAACCCTAGCCCGAACCCTAACCCTTCCCCGAAGCCTGACCCTCACCCGTCCCCTAATCCTAACCCGTACGCTAACACTAACCCGCGCCCTCACACGCACGCTCCCCCTAAAGCGTTGCCGTACCCTCACCTGGACCCTAAACCGTCCCCGTCCCCTAACCCTAACCCTAGCCCGAACCCTAACCCTAACCCTTCCCCGAAGCCTGACCCTCACCCGTCCACTAATCCTAACCCGTACGCTAACACTAACCCGCGCCCTCACACGCACGCTCCCCCTAAAGCGTTGCCGTACCCTCACCTGGACCCTAAACCGTCCCCGTCCCCTAACCCTAACCCTAGCCCGAACCCTAACCCTGACCCTTCCCCGAAGCCTGACCCTCACCCGTCCCCTAATCCTAACACGTACACTAACACTAACCCACGCCCTCACACGCACGCTCCCCCTAAAGCATTGCCATACCCTCACTTGGACCCTAAACCGTCCCCGTCCCCTAACCCTAACCCTAGCCCGAACCCTAACCCTAACCCTTCCCCGAAGCCTGACCCTCAACCGTCGCCTAATCCTAACCCGTACGCTAACACTAACCCGCGCCCTCACACGCAAGCTCCCCCTAAAGCATTGCCATACCCTCACCTGGACCCTAAACTGTCCCCGTCCCCTAAACCTAACCCTAGCCCGAACCCTAACCCTAACCCTTCCCCGAAGCCTGACCCTCAACCGTCGCCTAATCCTAACCCGTACGCTAACACTAACCCGCGCCCTCACACGCACGCTCCCCCTAAAGCGTTGCCGTACCCTCACCTGGACCCTAAACCGTCCCCGTCCCCTAACCCTAACCCTAGCCCGAACCCTAACCCTAACCCTTCCCCGAAGCCTGACCCTCACCCGTCCCCTAATCCTAACACGTACGCTAACACTAACCCGCGCCCTCACACGCACGCTCCCCCTAAAGCGTTGCCGTACCCTCACCTGGACCCTAAACCGTCCCCGTCCCCTAACCCTAACCCTAGCCCGAACCCTAACCCTAACCCTTCCCCGAAGCCTGACCCTCACCCGTCCCCTAATCCTAACCCGTACGCTAACACTAACCCGCGCCCTCACACGCACGCTCCCCCTAAAGCGTTGCCGTACCCTCACCTGGACCCTAAACCGTCCCCGTCCCCTAACCCTAACCCTATCCCGAACCCTAACCCTGACCCTTCCCCGAAGCCTGACCCTCACCCGTCCCCTAATCCTAACCCGTACGCTAACACTAACCCGTGCCCTCACACGCACGCTCCCCCTAAAGCGTTGCCGTACCCTCACGTGGACCCTAAACCGTCCCCGTCACCTAACCCTAACCCTAGCCCGAACCCTAACCCTGACCCTTCCCCGAAGCCTGACCCTCACCCGTGCCCTAATCCTAACCCGTACGCTAACACTAACCCGCACCCTCACACGCACGCTCCCCCTAAAGCGTTGCCGTACCCTCACCTGGACCCTAAACCGTCCCCGTCCCCTAACCCTAACCCTAGCCCGAACCCTAACCCTAACCCTTCCCCGAAGCCTGACCCTCACCCGTCCCCTAATCCTAACCCGTATGCTAACACTAACCCGCGCCCTCACACGCACGCTCCCCCTAAAGCGTTGCCGTACCCTCACCTGGACCCTAAACCGTCCCCGTCCCCTAACCCTAACCCTAGCCCGAACCCTAACCCTATCCCTTCCCCGAAGCCTGACCCTCACCCGTCCCCTAATCCTAACCCGTACGCTAACACTAACCCGCGCCCTCACACGCACGCTCCCCCTAAAGGGTTGCCGTACCCTCACCTGGACCCTAAACCGTCCCCGTCCCCTAACCCTAACCCTAGCCCGAACCCTAACCCTAACCCTTCCCCGAAGCCTGACCCTCACCCGTCCCCTAATCCTAACCCGTACACTAACACTAACCCGCGCCCTCACACGCACGCTCCCCCTAAAGCGTTGCCGTACCCTCACCTGGACCCTAAACCGTCCCCGTCACCTAACCCTAACCCTAGCCCGAACACTAACCCTGACCCTTCCCCGAAGCCTGACCCTCACCCGTGCCCTAATCCTAACCCGTACGCTAACACTAACCCGCGCCCTCACACGCACGCTCCCCCTAAAGCGTTGCCGTACCCTCACCTGGACCCTAAACCGTCCCCGTCCCCTAACCCTAACCCTAGACCAAACGCTAACCCTAACCCTTCCCCGAAGCCTGACCCTCACCCGTCCCCTAATCCTAACCCGTACGCTAACACTAACCCGCGCCCTCACACGCACGCTCCCCCTAAAGCGTTGCCGTGTCCTCACCTGGACCCTAAACCTTCCCCGTCCCCTAACCCTAACCCTAGCCCGAACCCTAACCCAGACCCTTCCCCGAAGCCTGACCCTCACCCGACCCCTAATCCTAACCCGTACGCTAACACTAACCCGCGCCCTCACACGCACGCTCCCCCTAAAGCGTTGCCGTACCGTCACCTGGACCCTAAACCGTCCCCGTCCCCGTCCCCTAACCCTAGCCCGAACCCTAACCCTGACCCTTCCCCGAAGCCTGACCCTCACCCGTCCCCTAATCGTAACCCGTACGCTAACACTAACCCACGCCCTCACACGTACGCTCCCCCTAAAGCGTTGCCATACCCTCACCTGTACCCTAAACCATCCCCGTCCGCTAACCCTAACCCTAGCCCGAACCCTAACCCTAACCCTTCCCCGAAGCCTGACCCTCACCCGTCCCCTAATCCTAACACATACGCTAACACTAACCCGCGCCCTCACACGCACGCTCCCCTTAAAGCGTTGCCGTACCCTCACCTGGACCCTAAACCGTCCCCGTCCCCTAACCCTAACCCTAGTCCGAACCCTAACCCTAAACCTTCCCCGAAGCCTGACCCTCACCCGTCCCCTAATCCTAACCCGTACGCTAACACTAACCCGCGCCCTCACACGCACGCTCCCCCTAATGCGTTGCCGTACCCTCACCTGGACCCTAAACCGTCCCCGTCCCCTAACCCTAACCCTAGCCCGAACCCTAACCCTGACCCTTCCCCGAAGCCTGACCCTCACCCGTCCCCTAATCCTAACCCGTACGCTAACACTAACCCGCGCCCTCACACGCACGCTCCCCCTAAAGCGTTGCCGTACCCTCACCTGGACCCTAAACCGTCCCCGTCACCTAACCCTAACCCTAGCCCGAACCCTAACCCTGACCCTTCCCCGAAGCCTGACCCTCACCCGTGCCCTAATCCTAACCCGTACGCTAACACTAACCCGCACCCTCACACGCACGCTCCCCCTACAGCGTTGCCGTACCCTCACCTGGACCCTAAACTGTCCCCGTCCCCTAACCCTAACCCTAGCCCGAACCCTAACCCTGACACTTCCCCGAAGCCTGACCCTCACCCGTCCCCTAATCCTAACCCGTACGGTAACACTAACGCGCGCCCTCACATGCACGCTCCCCCTAAAGCGTTGCCGTACCCTCACCTGGTCCCTAAACCGTCCCCGTCCCCTAACCCTAACCCTAGCCCGAACCCTAACCCTGACCCTTCCCCGAAACCTGACCCTCACCCGTCCCCTAATCCTAACCCGTACGCTAACAATAACCCGCGCCCTCACACGCACGCTCCCCCTAAAGCGTTGCCGTACCCTCACCTGGACCCTAAACCGTCCCCGTCCCCTAACCCTAACCCTAGCCAGAACCCTAACCCTAACCCTTCCCCGAAGCCTGACCCTCAACCGTCGCCTAATCCTAAACCGTACGCTAACACTAACCCGCGCCCTCACACGCACGCTCCCCCTAAAGCATTGCCATACCCTCACCTGGACCCTAAACTGTCCCCGTCCCCTAACCCTAACCCTAGCTGAACCCTAACCCTAACCCTTCCCCGAAGCCTGACCCTCAACCGTCGCCTAATCCTAACCCGTACGCTAACACTAACCCGCGCCCTCACACGCACGCTCCCCCTAAAGCGTTGCCGTACCCTCACCTGGACCCTAAACCGTCCCCATCCCCTAACCCTAACCCTAGACGAACCCTAACCCTGACCTTTCCCCGAAGCCTGACCCTCACCCGTCCCCTAATCCTAACCCGTACGCTAACACAAACCCACGTCCTCACACGTACGCTCCCCCTAAAGCGTTGCCATACCCTCACCTGTACCCTAAACCGTCCCCGTCCCCTAACCCTAACCCTAGCCCGAACCCTAACCCTAACCCTTCCCCGAAGCCTGACCCTCACCCGTCCCCTAATCCTAACACATACGCTAACACTAACCCGCGCCCTCACACGCACGCTCCCCTTAAAGCGTTGCCGTACCCTCACCTGGACCCTAAACCGTCCCCGTCCCCTAACCCTAACCCTAGCCCGAACCCTAACCCTAAACCTTCCCCGAAGCCTGACCCTCACCCGTACCCTAATCCTAACCCGTACGCTAACACTAATCCGCGCCCTCACACGCACGCTCCCCCTAAAGCGTTGCCGTACCCTCACCTGGACCCTAAACCGTCCCCGTCTCCTAACCCTAACCCTAGCCCGAACCCTAACCCTGACCCTACCCCGAAGCCTGACCCTCACCCGTCCCCTAATCCTAACCCGTACGCTAACACTAACCCGTTCCCTCACACGCACGCTCCCCCTAAAGCGTTGCCGTACCCTCACCTGGACCCTAAACCGTCCCCGTCCCCTAACCCTAACCCTAGCCCGAACCCTAACCCTGACACTTCGCCGAAGCCTGACCCTCACCCGTGCCCTAATCCTAACCCGTACGCTAACACTAACCCGCACCCTCACACGCACGCTCCCCCTACAGCGTTGCCGTACCCTCACCTGGACCCTAAACCGTCCCCGTCCCCTAACCCTAACCCTAACCCGAACCCTAACCCTGACCCTTCCCCGAAGCCTGACCCTCACCCGTCCCCTAATCCTAACCCGTACGGTAACACTAACGCGTGCCCTCACATGCACGCTCCCCCTAAAGCGTTGCCGTACCCTCACCTGGTCCCTAAACCGTCCCCGTCCCCTAACCCTAACCCTAGCCCGAACCCTAACCCTGACCCTTCCCCGAAACCTGACCCTCACCCGTCCCCTAATCCTAACCCGTACGCTAACAATAACCCGCGCCCTCACACGCACGCTCCCCCTAAAGCGTTGCCGTACCCTCACCTGGACCCTAAACCGTCCCCGTCCCCTAACCCTAACCGTAGCCCGAACCCTAACCCTGACACTTCCCCGAAGCCTGACCCTCACCCGTCCCCTAATCCTAACCCGTACGCTAACACTACCCGCGCCCTCACACGCACGCTCCCCCTAAAGCGTTGCCGTACCCTCACCTGGACCCTAAACCGTCCCCGTCCCCTAACCCTAACCCTAGCCCGAACCCTAACCCTAACCCTTCCCCGAAGCCTGACCCTCACCCGTCCCCTAATCCTAACCCGTACGCTAACACTAACCCGCGCCCTCACACGCACGCTCCCCCTAAAGCGTTGCCGTACCCTCACCTGGACCCTAAACCGTCCCCGTCCCCTAACCCTAACCCTAGCCCGATCCCTAACCCTAACCCTTCTCCGAAGCCTGACCCTCACCCGTCCCCTAATCCTAACACGTACGCTAACACTAACCCAAGCCCTCACACGCACGCTCCCCCTAAAGCATTGCCATACCCTCACTTGGACCCTAAACCGTCCCCGTCCCCTAACCCTAACCCTAGCCCGAACCCTAACCCTAACCCTTCCCCGAAGCCTGACCCTCAACCGTCGCCTAATCCTAAACCGTACGCTAACACTAACCCGCGCCCTCACACGCACGCTCCCCCTTAAGCATTGCCATACCCTCACCTGGACCCTAAACTGTCCCCGTCCCCTAACCCTAACCCTAGCCTGAACCCTAACCCTAACCCTTCCCCGAAGCCTGACCCTCAACCGTCGCCTAATCCTAACCCGTACGCTAACACTAACCCGCGCCCTCACATGCACGCTCCCCCTAAAGCGTTGCCGTACCCTCACCTGGACCCTAAACCGTCCCCATCCCCTAACCCTAACCCTAGCCCGAACCCTAACCCTGACCTTTCCCCGAAGCCTGACCCTCACCCGTCCCCAAATCCTAACCCGTACGCTAACACAAACCCGCGTCCTCACACGTACGCTCCCCCTAAAGCGTTGCCGTACCCTCACCTGTACCCTAAACCGTCCCCGTCCCCTAACCCTAACCCTAGCCCGAACCCTAAACCTAACCCTTCCCCGAAGCCTGACCCTCACCCGTCCCCTAATCCTAACCCGTAGGCTAACACTAACCCGCGCCCTCACACGCACGCTCCCCCTAAAGCGTTGCCGTACCCTCACCTGGACCCTAAACCGTCCCCGTCCCCTAACTCTAACCCTAGCCTGAACCCTAACCCTAAACCTTCCCCAAAGCCTGACCCTCACCCGTCCCCTAATCCTAACCCGTACGCTAACACTAACCCGCGCCCTCACACGCACGCTCCCCCTAATGCGTTGCCGTACCCTCACCTGGACCCTAAACCGTCCCCGTCCCCTAACCCTAACCCTAGCCCGAACCCTAACCCTAACCCTTCCCCGAAGCCTGACCCTCACCCGTCCCCTAATCCTAACCCGTACGCTAACACTAACCCGCGCCCTCACACGCACGCTCCCCCTTAAGCGTTGCCGTACCCTCACCTGGACCCTAAACCGTCCCCGTCCCCTAACCCTAACCCTAGCCCGAACCCTAACCCTAACCCTTCCCCGAAGCCTGACCCTCACCCGTCCCCTAATCCTAACCCGTACGCTAACACTAACCCGCGCTCTCACACGCACGCTCCCCCTAAAGCGTTGCCGTACCCTCACCTGGACCCTAAACCGTCCCCGTCCCCTAACCCTAACCCTAGCCCGAACCCTAACCCTGACCCTTCCCCGAAGCCTGACCCTCACCCGTCCCCTAATCCTAACCCGTACGCTAACACTAACCCGCGCCCTCACACGCACGCTCCCCCTAAAGCGTTGCCGTACTGTCACCTGGACCCTAAACCGTCCCCGTCCCCTAACCCTAACCCTAGCCCGAACCCTAACCCTGACCCTTCCCCGAAGCCTGACCCTCACCCGTCACCTAATCGTAACCCGTACGCTAACACTAACCCACGCCCTCACACGCACGCTCCCCCTAAAGCGTTGCCATACCCTCACCTGTACCCTAAACCGTCCCCGTCCCCTAACCCTAACCCTAGCCCGAACCCTAACCCTAACCCTTCCCCGAAGCCTGACCCTCACCCGTCCCCTAATCCTAACCCGTACGCTAACACTAACCCGCGCCCTCACACGCACGCTCCCCCTAAAGCGTTGCCGTACCCTCACCTGGACCCTAAACCGTCCCCGTCACCTAACCCTAACCCTAGCCCGAACCCTAACCCTGACCCTTCCCCGAAGCCTGACCCTCACCCGTCACCTAATCGTAACCCGTACGCTAACACTAACCCGCCCCCTCACACGCACGCTCCCCCTAAAGCGTTGCCGTACCCTCACCTGGACCCTAAACCGTCCCCGTCCCCTAACCCTAACCCTAGCCCGAACCCTAACCCTGACCCTTCCCCGAAGCCTGACCCTCACCCGTCCCCTAATCCTAACCCGTACGCTAAAACTAACCCGTTCCCTCACACGCACGCTCCCCCTAAAGCGTTGCCGTACCCTCACCTGGACCCTAAACCGTCCCCGTCACCTAACCCTAACCCTAGCCCGAACCCTAACCCTGACCCTTCCCCGAAGCCTGACCCTCACCCGTGCCCTAATCCTAACCCGTACGCTAACACTAACCCGCACCCTCACACGCACGCTCCCCCTACAGCGTTGCCGTACCCTCACCTGGACCCTAAACCGTCCCCGTCACCTAACCCTAACCCTAGCCCGAACCCTAACCCTGACCCTTCCCCGAAGCCTGACCCTCACCCGTCCCCTAATCCTAACCCGTACGGTAACACTAACGCACGCCCTCACACGCACGATCCCCCTAAAGCGTTGCCGTATCCTCACCTGGTCCCTAAACCGTCCCCGTCCCCTAACCCTAACCCTAGCCCGAACCCTAACCCTAACCTTTCCCCGAAGCCTGACCCTCACCCGTCCCCTAATCCTAACCCGTACGCTAACACTAACCCGCGCCCTCACACGCACGCACCCCCTAAAGCGTTGCCGTACCCTCACCTGGACCCTAAACCGTCCCCGTCCCCTAAGCCTAACCCTAGCCCGAACCCTAACCCTAACCCTTCCCCGAAGCCTGACCCTCACCCGTCCCCTAATCCTAACCCGTACGCTAACACTAACCCGCGCCCTCACACGCACGCTCCCCCTAAAGCGTTGCCGTACCCTCACCTGGACCCTAAACCGTCCCCGTCCCCTAACCCTAACCCTAGCCCGAACCCTAAACCTGACCCTTCCCCGAAGCCTGACCCTCACCCGTCCCCTAATCCTAAGCCGTACGCTAACACTAACCCGTGCCCTCACACGCACGCTCCCCCTAAAGCGTTGCCGTACCCTCACCTGGACCTTAAACCGTCCCCGTCACCTAACCCTAACCCTAGCCCGAACCCTAACACTGACCCTTCCCCGAAGCCTGACCTAACCCGTGCCCTAATCCTAACCCGTACGCTAACACTAACCCGCACCCTCACACGCACGCTCCCCCTAAAGCGTTGCCGTACCCTCACCTGGACCCTAAACCGTCCCCGAGACCTAACCCTAACCCTAGCCCGAACCCTAACCCTGACCCTTCCCCGAAGCCTGACCCTCACCCGTCCCCTAATCCTAACCCGTACGCTAACACTAACCCGCGCCCTCACACGCACGCTCCCCCTAAAGCGTTGCCGTACTCTCACCTTGTCCCTAAACCGTCCCTGTCCCGTAACTCTAACCCTAGCCCGAACCCTAACCCTGACCCTTCCCCGAAGCCTGACCCTCACCCGTCCACTAATCCTAACCCGTACGCTAACACTAACCCGCGCCCTCACACGCACGCTCCCCCTGAAGCGTTGCCGTACCCTCACCTGGACCCTAAACCGTCCCCGTCCCCTAACCCTAACCCTAGCCCGAACCCTAACCCTTCCCCGAAGCCTGACCCTCACCCGTCCCCTAATCCTAACCCGTACGCTAACACTAACCTGCGCCCTCACACGCACGCTCCCCCTAAAGCGTTGCCGTACCCTCACCTGGACCCTAAACCGTCCCCGTCCCCTAACCCTAACCCTAGCCCGAACCCTAACCCTAACCCTTCCCCGAAGCCTGACCCTCACCCGTCCCCTAATCCTAACCCGTACGCTAACACTAACCCGCGCCCTCACACGCACGCTCCCCCTAAAGCGTTGCCGTACCCTCACCTGGACCCTAAACCGTCCCCGTCCCCTAACCCTAACCCTAGCCCGAACCCTAACCCTAACCCTTCCCCGAAGCCTGACCCTCAACCGTCGCCTAATCCTAACCCGTACGCTAACACTAACCCGCGCCCTCACACGCACGCTCCCCCTAAAGCATTGCCATACCCTCACCTGGACCCTAAACTGTCCCCGTCCCCTAACCCTAACCCTAGCCCGAACCCTAACCCTAACCCTTCCCCGAAGCCTGACCCTCAACCGTCGCCTAATCCTAACCCGTACGCTAACACTAACCCGCGCCCTCACACGCACGCTCCCCCTAAAGCGTTGCCGTACCCTCACCTGGACCCTAAACCGTCCCCGTCCCCTAACCCTAACCCTAGCCCGAACCCTAAACCTAACCCTTCCCCGAAGCCTGACCCTCAACCGTCGCCTAATCCTAAACCGTACGCTAACACTAACCCGCGCCCTCACACGCACGCTCCCCCTAAAGCATTGCCATACCCTCACCTGGACCCTAAACTGTCCCCGTCCCCTAACCCTAACCCTAGCCTGAACCCTAACCCTAACCCTTCCCCGAAGACTGACCCTCAACCGTCGCCTAATCCTAACCCGTACGCTAACACTAACCCGCGCCCTCACACGCACGCTCCCCCTAAAGCGTTGCCGTACCCTCACCTGGACCCTAAACCGTCCCCATCCCCTAACCCTAACCCTAGCCCGAACCCTAACCCTGATCTTTCCCCGAAGCCTGACCCTCACCCGTCCCCTAATCCTAACCCGTACGCTAACACAAACCCGCGTCCTCACACGTATGCTCCCCCTAAAGCGTTGCCGTAACCTCACCTGTACCCTAAACCGTCCCCGTCCCCTAACCCTAACCCTAGCCCGAACCCTAAACCTAACCCTTCCCCGAAGCCTGACCCTCACCCGTCCCCTAATCCTAACCCGTAGGCTAACACTAACCCGCGCCCTCACACGCATGCTCCCCCTAAAGCGTTGCCGTACCCTCACCTGGACCCTAAACCGTCCCCGTCCCCTAACTCTAACCCTAGCCTGAACCCTAACCCTAAACCTTCCCCAAAGCCTGACCCTCACCCGTCCCCTAATCCTAACCCGTACGCTAACACTAACCCGCGCCCTCACACGCACGCTCCCCCTAATGCGTTGCCGTACCCTCACCTGGACCCTAAACCGTCCCCGTCCCCTAACCCTAACCCTAGCCCGAACCCTAACCCTAACCCTTCCCCGAAGCCTGACCCTCACCCGTCCCCTAATCCTAACCCGTACGCTAACACTAACCCGCGCCCTCACACGCACGCTCCCCCTTAAGCGTTGCCGTACCCTCACCTGGACCCTAAACCGTCCCCGTCCCCTAACCCTAACCCTAGCCCGAACCCTAACCCTAACCCTTCCCCGAAGCCTGACCCTCACCCGTCCCATAATCCTAACCCGTACGCTAACACTAACCCGCGCCCTCACACGCACGCTCCCCCTAAAGCGTTGCCGTACCCTCACCTGGACCCTAAACCGTCCCCGTCCCCTAACCCTAACCCTAGCCCGAACCCTAACCCTGACCCTTCCCCGAAGCCTGACCCTCACCCGTCCCCTAATCCTAACCCGTACGCTAACACTAACCCGCGCCCTCACACGCACGCTCCCCCTAAAGCGTTGCCGTACTGTCACCTGGACCCTAAACCGTCCCCGTCCCCTAACCCTAACCCTAGCCCGAACCCTAACCCTGACCCTTCCCCGAAGCCTGACCCTCACCCGTCACCTAATCGTAACCCGTACGCTAACACTAACCCACGCCCTCACACGCACGCTCCCCCTAAAGCGTTGCCATACCCTCACCTGTACCCTAAACCGTCCCCGTCCCCTAACCCTAACCCTAGCCCGAACCCTAACCCTAACCCTTCCCCGAAGCCTGACCCTCACCCGTCCCCTAATCCTAACCCGTAGGCTAACACTAACCCGGCCCTCACACGCACGCTCCCCCTAAAGCGTTGCCGTACCCTCACCTGGACCCTAAACCGTCCCCGTCCCATAACCCTAACGCTAGCCCGAACCCTAATCCTAAACCTTCCCCAAAGCCTGACCCTCACCCGTCCCCTAATCCTAACCCGTACGCTAACACTAACGCGCCCCCTCACACGCACGCTCCCCCTAAAGCGTTGCCGTACCCTCACCTGGACCCTAAACCGTCCCCGTCCCCTAACCCTAACCCTAGCCCGAACCCTAACCCTGACCCTTCCCCGAAGCCTGACCCTCACCCGTCCCCTAATCCTAACCCGTACGCTAAAACTAACCCGTTCCCTCACACGCACGCTCCGCCTAAAGCGTTGCCGTACCCTCACCTGGACCCTAAACGGTCCCCGTCACCTAACCCTAACCCTAGCCCGAACCCTAACCCTGACACTTCCCCGAAGCCTGACCCTCACCCGTCACCTAATCGTAACCCGTACGCTAACACTAACCCACGCCCTCACACGCACGCTCCCCCTAAAGCGTTGCCATACCCTCACCTGTACCCTAAACCGTCCCCGTCCCCTAACCCTAACCCTAGCCCGAACCCTAACCCTAACCCTTCCCCGAAGCCTGACCCTCACCCGTCCCCTAATCCTAACCCGTAGGCTAACACTAACCCGGCCCTCACACGCACGCTCCCCCTAAAGCGTTGCCGTACCCTCACCTGGACCCTAAACCGTCCCCGTCCCCTAACCCTAACGCTAGCCCGAACCCTAATCCTAAACCTTCCCCAAAGCCTGACCCTCACCCGTCCCCTAATCCTAACCCGTACGCTAACACTAACCCGCCCCCTCACACGCACGCTCCCCCTAAAGCGTTGCCGTACCCTCACCTGGACCCTAAACCGTCCCCGTCCCCTAACCCTAACCC